>NW_028322234.1:20283507-20437036 GCF_059928025.1 Delphinapterus leucas
TGTTCGTAAAGGGTCTGGAATGGTGAACCCGAGTAAAAAGGGACGAAAACTGAGATGCATTTGAAAACGTTTGCCAGTCACACGGTGCACCATACTGTGGGTTTCCCATGCATGTTTTAGCTGAAGGAAGAATCCCTTAAACTTGGAGAGTTGGGACCCATGGAATGGGTACCATGCTGTATGACTTCAAAGGGTCTGCATTTGCTCATCGAACCTCACCAATGCTATCAGCCCGAAGTGTCCAACCTTATGTCTCACTCAGCTCTGGGTGTAGATGAGGTAAATCCAGGTTGCATCACAAGCCCTGAATGAATTATTTAAGAATTGCTCTCTATTTCACTGTCATTGTGTTTTGTTTTTGTAATTCATTTTGATAATGGGATTTATCGGATTTTATCTGCTACCTTCATGCAGCTGTACACACGCTTGATTCTCTTATGGAGACATATAAATCCATGGGTTTGAAGATTCTTACTAGTCAGGTGTATTCCTAGGCGTTGAATATAGGGTGTTTAGCCCATTTCGTTGAACAAGAGGTAGGTCTTGACTATTACGTATTTGACGTATGGAATGGTATTTGTGCTAATTTCTATCTCTGGTTTTATGCAGCACCCCAACTCACCTTTCCCCTTAAGCAAACATAAGTTGGTTTTCTAAATTTGAGACCCTGTTCTGTTTTGCAATTCAGTTCATGTGTAGCCAAGATTACATTCCGTGTATTAGTGATATCTTATGATGTTTCATTTTCTGTGTGACTTATTTCACTTAGAATCATTGTACCTGAATCCAATCATTATGCCACGACGGGCCTGATGATATAGGTTTCATTGGTGAATGATATTCCATTGTACGTACGTACCACAATTTCTTTATCCATTTTTCGCTTTCTGGGATATTTAACTTGTACCGTAGTCGAGGTTCTTGTAAACAGAGGCGTCTGAAACTTTGGGGTGGCTGTGTGTTTTTGATTTTAATTTTCCTAAGCTATAGGACCATAAGTGCCAGTGCCGTAGGCTCCGTTGCTTTGTTTTTTAGGTGTTTCAGGAAACACCATACACTTCTCCAGAGTGGCTGTTGGCAATTTACATACCAGCCATCAGCATAACAAGGCTCCCTGTTCTCCATGGCCTGTGCTGCCTTTCTGGATTTTACACTTTTTTCAGATGGCCCTTTTGACCGAGGGGCAGTGAGACTTCATTGTAGTGCAGATTTATTTAACATGCTTGCTTGGTTGGCCAAAAAGGCCGTATGCGTTTTTTCCTGAATATATTCAGGAAAAAACGCATACGCCCTTTTTGGCCAAGTGCATCATTGTGGACATTCTGCCTCTTTTCCTATGCTTTAAATGCACTTGCAGTCTACACCCAGAAATAGTTTTCCTGCAATTCTGCCCCGCTTTCAAGTCCTCTTCGCAGCCTTCCTTCAATATATTTTTTGACGATAGCTGTCATTTATAACTCTGCAGGTTCATGAATTACAGTGTCCCAGAGCTCCTTTCTTCAAATCGCTTTCTTGTGAGCTGGCCGCAAACCCGCAGATTTGATTCAGGCCCTAATCTGGTTCCGGCACGGCATGCTGAGCGTTTGGTTAATTCCTCTAACTGGTGGGAAATGAGCGTTAAATTTGCCCGTGCAGACACCTAAGCTAGTCTCTCATTGGTTCTCCCTATTCCTGTTCATCTTGCACAGAAATTGTAAACTGTGCCAAACAGCAGGTTAAAGGCACTGACTCTCCAAGTGGGGTGAGTTTTGGTAAAGGGTCTGGAATTGTGAACCCGAGTAAAAGGGGACGAAAACTGATATGCATTTGAAAACGTTTCCCGGTCACACGGTGCACCATACTGTGGGTTTCCCATGCATGTTTTAGCTGAAGGAAGAATCGCTTAAACCTGGAGAGTTAGGACCCTTGGAATGGGTACCATGCAGTATGACTTCAAATGGTCTGCATTTGCTCATCGAACCTCACCAATGCTATCAGCCCGAAGTGTCCAACCTCATGTCTCACTCAGGTCTGGGTGTAGATGAGGTAAATCCAGGTTGCATCACAAGCCCTGAATGAATTATTTAAGAATTGCTCTCTATTTCACTGTCATTGTGTTTTGTTTTTGTAATTCATTTTGATAATGGGCTTTATCGGATTATCTCTGCTGCCTTCATGCAGCTGTACACACGCTTGATTCTCTTATGGAGACATATAAATCCATGGGTTTGAAGATTCTTACTAGTCAGGTGTATTCCTAGGCGTTGAAAATAGGGTGTTTAGCCCATTTCGTTGAGCAAGGGGTAGGTTATGAGTATTACATATTTGACGTATGGAATTGTATCTGTTCTAATTTCTATCTGTGGTTTTGTGCAGAAACCCAACTCACCTTTCCCCTTAAGCAAACATAAGTTGGTTTTCTCAACTTGAGAACCTGTTCTGTTTTTTAATTCAGTTCATGTGTAGCCAAGATTACATTCCGTTTATTAGTGATATTTTATGATGTTTCATTTTCTGTGTGACTTATTTCACTTAGAATCATCGTACCTGAATCCACTCTTTATGCCACAACGGGCCTGATGACATAGATTTCATTGGTGAGTGATATTCCATTATACGTACGTACCAAAATTTCTTTATCCACTTTTCGCTTTCTGGGATATTTAACTTGTACCGTAGACGAGGTTCTTGTGAAGAGAGCCGTCTGAAACTTTGGGGTGGCTGTGTGATTTTGATTTTAATTTCCCTAAGCTATAGGACCATAAGTGGAAGTGCCATAGGCTCCGTTGCTTTGTTTTTTAGGTGTTTCAGGAAACACCATACACTTCTCCAAAGTGGTTTTTGGTAATTTACATCCCACCCATCAGCATAACAAGGCTCCCTGTTCTCCATGGCCTGTGCTGCCTTTCTGGATTTTACACTTTTTTCTCATGGCCCTTTTGACCGGGGGGCAGTGAGACTTCATTGTAGTGCAGATTTCTTTAACATGCTTGCTTGGTTGGCCAAAAAGAGCGTATGCATTTTTTCTGAATATATTCAGGAAAAAACGCATACGCCCTTTTTGGCCAAGTGCATCATTGTGGACGTTCTACCTCTTTTCCTATGCTTTAAATGCAATTCCAGTCTACCCCCTGAAATCGTTTTCCTGCAATTCTGCCCCGATTTCAAGTCCTCTTCGCAGCCTTCCTTCAATATATTTTTGGACGATAGCTGTCATTTATAACTCTGCATGTTTGTGAATTACAGTGCCCCTGAGCTTCTTTCTTCAAATCGCTTTCTTGTGAGCTGGCCGCAATACCGCAGGATAGATTCAGGACCTAATCTTGTTCCGGCATGGCATGCTGAGCGTTTGGTTAATTTCTCTTCCTGGTGGGAAATGAGCGTTAAATTTGCCTGTGCAGACAGCAACAGCTAGTCTCTCATTGGTTCTCCCTATTCCTGTTCATCTTGCGCAGAAATTGCAAACTGTGCCAAACAGCAGTTTAAAGGCAATGACTCTCCAAGTGGGGAGAGTGTTCGTAAAGTGTCTGGAATGGTGAACCCGAGTAAAAGGGGACGAAACCTGAGATGCATTTGAAAACGTTTCCCGGTCACACGATGTACCATACTGTGGGTTTCCCATGCATGTTTTACCTGAAGGAAGAATCGCTTAAACCTGGAGAGTTGGGACCCATGGAATGGGCACCATGCAGTATAACTTCAAATGGTCTGCATTTGCTCATCGAACCTCACCAATGCTATCAGCCCGAAGTGTCCAACCTGATGCCTCACTCAGCTCTGGGTGTAGATGAGGTAAATCCAGGTTGCATCACATGCCCTGAATGAATTATTTAAGAATTGCTCTCTATTTCACTGTCATTGTGTTTTGTTTTTATAATTCATTTTGATAATGGGATTTATCGGATTTTCTCTGCTGCCTTCATGCAGCTGTACACACGCTTGCTTCTCTTATGGAGACATATAAATCCATGGGTTTGAAGATTCTTACTAGTCAGGTGTATTCCTAGGCGTTGAATATAGGGTGTTTAGCCCATTTATTTGAGAAAGGGTAGGTCTTGACTATTACATATTTGACTTATGGAATGGTATCTGTGCTAATTTCTATCTCTGGTTTTATGCAGCACCCCAACTCACCTTTCCCCTTAAGCAAACATAAGTTGCTTTCCTAAATTTGAGACCCTGTTCTGTTTTGTAATTCAATTCATGTGTAGCCAAGCTTACATTCCGTGTATTAGTGATATCTTATGATATTTCATTTTCTGTGTGACTTATTTCACTTAGAATCATCGTACCTGAATCCACTCAGTATGCCACGACGGGCCTGATGACATAGATTTCATTGGAGAGTGATATTCCATTGCACATACATAGCACAACGTCTTTATCCATTTTTTGCTTTCTGCGATATTTAACTTGACCGTAGACGAGGTTCTTGGAAACAGAGCCGTCTGAAACTTTGGGGTGGCTGTGTGTTTCTGATTTTAATTTCCATATGCTATAGGACCATAAGTGGAAGTGCCGTAGGCTCTGTTGCTTTGTTTTTTAGGTGTTTCAGGAAACACCATACACCTCTCCAGATTGGCTGTTGGCAATTTACATCCCACACATCTGCATAACAAGGCTCCCTGTTCTCCATGGCCTGTGCTGCATTTCTGGATTTTACACTTTTTTCAGATGGCCCTTTTGACCGGGGGGCAGTGAGACTTCCTTGTAGTGCAGGTTTCTTTAACATGCTTGCTTGGTTGGCCAAAAAGTGCGTATGCGTTTTTTCCTGAATATATTCAGGAAAAAACGCATACGCCCTTTTTGGCCAAGTGCATCATTGTCGACGTTCTGCCTCTTTTCCTATGCTTTAAATGCAATTCCAGTCTACCCCCTGAAATCATTTTCCTGCAATTCTGCCCCGCTTTCAAGTCCTCTTCGCAGCCTTCCTCCAATATATTTTTGGACGATAGCTGTCATTTATACCTCTGCAGGTTTGTGATATACAGTGCCCCTGAGCTCCTTTCTTCAAATCGCTTTCTTGAGAGCTGGCCGCAAACCCGCAGGATTGCTTCAGGCCCTAATCTGGTTCCGGCACGGCATGCTGAGCCTTTGGTTAATTCCTCTTCCTGGTGGGAAATGAGCGTTAAATTTGCCCGTGCAGAAACCTACAGCTAGTCTCTCATTAGTTCTCCCTATTCCTGTTCATCTTGCGCAGAAATTGCAAACTGTGCAAAACAGCAGGTTAAAGGCACTGACTCTCCAAGTGGGAAGAGTGTTAGTAAAGGTTCTGGAATTGTGAACCCGAGTAAAAGTGGACGAAAACTGAGATGCATTTGAAAACGTTTCCCGGTCACACGGTGCACCATACTGTGGGTTTCCCATGCATGTTTTAGCTGAAGGAAGAATCGCTTAAACCTGGAGAGTTGGGACCCATGGAATGGTTACCACGCAGTATGACTTCAAATGGTCTGCATTTGCTCATCGAACCTCACCAATGCTATCAGCCCGAAGTGTCCAACCTTATGTCTCACACAGCTCTGGGTGTAGATCAGGTAAATCCAGGTTGCATCACAGTCCCTGAATGAATTATTTAAGAATTGCTCTCTATTTCACTGTCATTGTGTTTTGTTTTTGTAATTCATTTTGATAATGGGATTTATCGGATTTTCTCTGCTGCATTCATGCCGCTGTACACACGCTTGATTCTCTTATGAAGACATATAAATCCATGGGTTTGAAGATTCTTAATAGTCAGGTGTATTCCTCGGCGTTGAATATAGGGTGTTTAGCCCATTTCGTTGAACAAGGGGTAGGTCTTGACTATTACATATTTGACGTATGGAATGGTATCTGTGCTAATTTCTTGTCTGGTTTTATGCAGCACCCCAACTCACCTTTCCCCTTAAGAAAACATAAGTTGGTTTTCTAAATTTGAGACCCTGTTCTGTTTTGTAATTCAGTTCATGTGTAGCCAAGTTTACATTACGTGTATTAGTGATATCTTATGATGTTTCATTTTCTGTGTGACTTATTTCACTTAGAATCATCGTACCTGAATCCACTCATTATGCCGCGACGGGCCTGATGACATAGATTTCATTGCTGAGTGATATTCCATTGTACGTACGTACCACAACTTCTTTATCCATTTTTCACATTCTGGGATATTTACCTTGTACCGTAGACGAGGTTCTTGTAAATAGAGCCGTCTGACACTTTGGGGTGGCTGTGTGTTTTTGATTGTAATGTCCCTAAACTATAGGACCGTAAGTGGAAATGCCGTAGTCTCCGTTGCTTTGTTATTTCGGTGTTCCGGAAAACACCAAACACTTCTCCAGAGAGGCTGTTGGCAATTTACATCCCGCCCATCAGCATAACAAAGCTCCCTGTTCTCCATTGCCTGTGCTGCCTTTCTGGACTTTACACTTTTTTCAGATGGCCCTTTTGCCCGGGGGGCAATGAGACTTCATTGTAGTGCAGATTTCTTTAACATGCTTGCTTGGTTGGCCAAAAAGGGCGTATACGTTTTTTCCTGAATATATTCAGGAAAAAACACATACGCCCTTTTTGGCCAAGAGCATCATTGTCCACCTTCTGCCTCTTTTCCTATGCTTTAAATGCAATTCCCGTCTACCCCCTGAAATCGATTTCCTGCAATTCTGCCCCGCTTTCTAGTCGTCTTCGCAGCCTTCCTTCAATATATTTTTGGACGATAGCTGTCGTTTATAACTCTGCAGGTTTGTGAGTTACAGTGCCCCTGAGCTCCTTTCTTCAACTCGCTATCTTGTGAGCTGTCCGCAAACCCGCAAGATTGCTTCAGGCCCTAATCTGGTTCCAGCACGGCATGATGAGCCTTTGGTTAATTCCTCTTCCTGGTGCGAAATGAGCGTTAAATTTGCCCGTGCAGACACCTACAGCTAGTCTCTCATTGGTTCTCCCTATTCCTGTTCATCTTGCGCAGAAATTGCAAACTGTGCCCAACAGGAGGTTAAAGGCACCTACTCTCCAAGTGGTGAGAGTGTTAGTAAAGGGTCTGGAATGGTGAACCCAAGTAAAAGGGGACAAAAACTGAGATGCATTTGAAAACGTTTGTCGGTCACACGGTGCACCATACTTTGGGTTTCCCATGCATGTTTTAGCTGAAGGAAGAATCCCTTAAATCTGGAGAGGTGGGAACCATGGAATGGGTACCATGCAGTATGACTTCAAAGGGTCTGCATTTGCTCATCGAACCTCACCAATGCAATCAGCCCGAAGTGCCCAACCTTATGTGTCACTCAGCTCTGGGTGTAGATGTGGTAAATCCAGGATGCATCACAAGACCTGAATGAATTATTTACGAATTGCTCTCTATTTCACTGTCCTTGTGTTTTGTTTTTGTAATTCATTTTGATAATGGGATTTATCGGATTTTCTCCGCTGCATTCATGCCACTGTACAAAGGCTTCTTTCTCTTACGGAGACATATAAATCCATGGGTTTGAAGATTCTTACTAGTCAGGTGTATTCCTAGGCGTTTAATATGGGTTGTTTAGTCCATTTCGTTGAGCAAGGGGTAGGCCTTGACTATTACATATTTGGCTTATGGAAAGGTATCTGTGCTAATTTCTATCTCTGGTTTTATGCAGCACCCCAACTCACCTTTCCCCTTAAGCAAGCATAAGTTGTTTTTCTAAATTTGAGACCCTGTTCTGTTTTGTAATTCAGTTCATGTGCAGCCAAGTTTACATTCCGTGTATTAGTGATATCTTATGATGTTTCATTTTCTGTGTGACTTATTTCACTTAGAATCTTCGTACATGAATCCACTCATTATGCCGCGACGGGCCTGATGACATAGATTTCATTGCTGAGTGATATTCCATTGTATGTAGGTACCACTACTACTTTATCCATTTTTCACATTCTGGGATATTTAACTTGTACCGTAGACGAGGTTCTTGTAAACAGAGCCGTCCGAAACTTTGGGGTGTTTGTGTGTTTTTGATTTTAATTTCCCTAAGCTATAGGACCATAAGTGGAAGTGCCGTAGGCTTCGTTGCTTTGTTTTTTAGGTGTTCCAGGAATCACCATACACTTGTCCAGAGTGGCTGTTGGCAATTTACATCCCACCCATCAACATAGCAAGGCTCCCTGTTCTCCATGGCCTGTGCTGCATTTCTGGATTTTACACTTTTTTCAGATGGCCCTTTTGACCGGGGGGCAGTGAGACTTCATTGTAGTGCAGATTTCTTTGACATGCTTGCTTGGTTGGCCAAAAAGTGTGTAT
Source organism: Delphinapterus leucas (assembly GCF_059928025.1). Taxonomy (NCBI): domain Eukaryota; kingdom Metazoa; phylum Chordata; class Mammalia; order Artiodactyla; family Monodontidae; genus Delphinapterus; species Delphinapterus leucas. The sequence goes on from NW_028322234.1 coordinate 20,291,741, forward strand.
GCGTTTTTTCCTGAATATATTCAGGAAAAAACGCATACGCCCTTTTTGGCCAAGAGCATCATTGTTGACTTTCTGCCTCTTTTCCTATGCTTTAAATGCAATTCCCGTCTACCCCCTGAAATCGTTTTCCTGCAAATCTGTCCCGCTTACAAGTCGTCTTTGCAGACCTCCTTCAATATATTTTTGGACGATAGCTGTCATTTACTACTCTGCAGGTTTGTGAGTTACAGTGCCCCTGAGCTCCTTTCTCAAACTCGCTATCTTGTGAGCTGGCTGCAAACCCGCACGATTGTCAGGCCCAATCTGGTTCAGGCACGGCATGCTGAGCCTTTGGTTAATTCCTCCTCCTGGTGGGAAATGAGCGTTAAATTTGCCCGTGCAGACACCTACAGCTAGTCTCTCATTGGTTCTCCCTATTCCTGTTCATCTTGCGCAGAAATTGCAAACTGTGCCAAACAGGAGGTTAAAGGAACTGACTCTCCAAGTGGGGAGAGTGTTCGTAAAGGGTCTGGAATGGTGAACCCGAGTAAAAGGGGACGAAAACTGAGAGGCATTTGAAAACGTTTGCCGGTCACACAGTGCACCATACTGTGGGTTTCCCATGCATGTTTTAGCTGAAGGAAGAATCCCTTAAACCTGGAGAGTTGGGACCCATGGAAATGGTACCATGCAGTATGACTTCAAAGGGTCTGCATTTGCTCATCGAACCTCACCAATGCTATCAGCCCGAAGTGCCCAACCTTATGTCTCACTCAGCTCTGGGTGTAGATGTGGTAAATCCAGGTTGCATCACAAGCCCTGAATGAATTATTTAAGAATTGCTCTCTATTTCACTGTCCTTGGGTTTTGTTTGTGTAATTCATTTTGATAATGGGATTTATCGGATTTTCTCTGCTGCATTCATGCCGCTGTACACACGCTTCACTCTCTTACAGAGACATATAAATCCAAGTGTTTGAAGATTTTTACTACACAGGTGTATTCCTAGGGGTTGAATATGGTGTGTTTAGTCCATTTCGTTGAGCAAGGGGTAGGTCTTGACTATGACATATTTGGCTTATGGAAAGGTATCTGTGCTAAGTTCTATCTCTGGTTTTATGCAGCACCCCAACTCACCTTTCCCCTTAAGCAAGCATAAGTTGGTTTTCTAAATTTGAGACCCTGTTCTGTTTTGTAATTCAGTTCATGTGTAGCCAAGTTTACATTCCGTGTAGTAGTGATATCTTATGATGTTTCATTTTCTGTGTGACTTATTTCACTTAGAATCATCGTACCTGAATCCACTCATTATGCCGCAACGGGCCTGATGACATAGATTTCATTGCTGAGTGATATTCCATTGTACGTACGTACCACAACCTCTTTAACCATTTTTCACATTCTGGGATATTTAACTTGTACCGTAGACGAGGTTCTTGTAAACAGAGCCGTCCGACAGTTTGGGGTGGCTGTGTGTTTTTGATTTTAATTTCCCTAAGCTATACGACCATATGTGGAAGTGCCGTAGGCTCCGTTGCTTTGTGTTTTCGGTGTTCCGGGAAACACCATACAGTTCACCAGAGTGGCTGTTGGCAATTTACATCCCGCCCATCAGCATAACAAGGCTCCCTGTTCTCCATGGCCTGTGCTGCCTTTCTGGATTTTACACTTTTTTCAGATGGCCCTTATGACCGGGGGTCAGTGAGACTTCATTGTAGGGCAGATTTCTTTAAAATGATTCTTTGGTTGGCCAAAAAGTGCGTATGCGTTTTTTCCTGAATATATTCAGGAAAAAACGCATACGCCCTTTCTGGCCAAGAGCATCATTGTCGACCTTCTGCCTCTTTTCTTATGCTTTAAATGCAATTCCCGTCCACCCCCTGAAAACGTTTTCCTGCAATTCTGCCCCGCTTCCAACTCCTCTACGCAGCCATCCTTCAATATATTTTTGGACGATAGCTGTCATTTATAACTCTGCAGGTTTGTGAGTTACAGTGCCCCTGAGCTCCTTTCTTCAACTCGCTATCTTGTGAGCTGGCTGCAAACCCGCAGGATTGCTTCAGCCCCTAATCTGTTTCCGGCATGGCATGCTGAGCCTTTGGTTCATTCCTCTTCCTGGTGGGAAATGAGCGTTAAATTTGCCCGTGCAGACACCTACAGCTAGTCTCTCATTGGTTCTCCCTATTCCTGTACATCTTGCGCAGAAATTGCAAACTGTGCCCAACAGGAGGTTAAAGGCACTGACTCTCCAAGTGGGGAGAGTGTTAGTAAAGTGTGTGGAATGGAGAACCCGAGTAAAAGGGGACGAATACTGAGATGCATTTGAAACCGTTTCCCGGTTACACGGTGCACCATACTGTGGGTTTCCCATGCATGTTTTAGCTGAAGGAAGAATCCCTTAAAACTGGGGATTTAGGACCCATGGAATGGGTACCATGCAGTATGACTTCAAAGGGTCTGCATTTGCTCATTGAACCTCACCAATGCTATCAGCCCGATGTCTCCAAACTTATGTCTCTCGCAGCTCTGGGTGTAGATGAGGTAAATCCAGGTTGCATCACAAGCCCTGAATGAATTATTTAAGAATTGCTCTCTATTTCACTGTCATTGTGTTTTGTTTTTGAAATTTATTTTGATAATGGGATTTAGCTGATTTTCACTGCTGCGTTTTTGTCACTGTACACACGCTTGATTCTCTTATGGAGACATATAAATCCATAGGTATTAAGACTCTTACTCATCCTGTATATTCCTAGGCACTGAATATGGGGTGTTGAGTCCATTTCGTTGACCAGGAAGTAGGTTTTTTCTATTACATATTTGGCTTATGGAACGGTATCTGTGCTAATTTCAATCTCTGGTTTTATGCAGCACCCCAACTCTCCTTGATCCTTAAGCAAGCATAAGTTGGTTTTCTAAATTTGAGACCCCGTTCTCTTTTGTAATTCAGTTCATTTGTAGCCACGTTTACATTCCATGTATTAGTAATATCGTATGTCTTTGTCTTTTTGAATTATGTGACTTCAAATGATCATACGTAACTCCTCTGGGGTTGTTACAACTGGCCATGTTTCATTGATTTTCAGGCTGAGTAATATTCCACTCTACATAAGTGCCACACCTCTGTCCATTTTTTCCCTCCAGAGACATATAAATTATAACCTAATCGAGGATATATTAAACAGAGAGGCGGTAAACATTGGGGTGCCTGTGTCCTCTCGATTTTTCTTTTTCCCAAGATATACGTCCATGAGTGCAAGTGCCCTGTGCTCTGTAGCTCATTTTTTAGATGCTTTAGTAATCACAATACACTTTTCCAGAGTGACCGTTGGCAATATACATTTCCACTATAAGCCTCACAGGGCTCCCTTTTCTCCTTGCCCTGTCCTGCATTTCTGGTGTTTACACTTTATGAGGAAGGCTCTTCTGACTGATGCGAAGTGATATGTTTTGTAGTATTGATTTCCAGTGCCCACCTGTTTGGTTGGCTAAAAAAGTGTATGCCCTTTTCTTGAATATATACAGAAAAAGACGCATACACCCTTTTTGGCCAACTGCAATGTTGGCAATGTTCAGCCCCTTTTCTTGTGCTTAATGGCGAGTCCTTTCTACCTCATCCAATCCCTTTCCTGCCATTCTCCGTTGCTTACAAGTCCTTTTCTCTGACTTTCCTCAAGACATTTTTCAGTGATAGATATTTTCAACTCTGCAGTTTCGTGAATTTTAGTGTCCCTGAGTTCCATTTTTCAACTTGTGTTTATGGGAACTGGCCACAAAGCAGCGGGATTTCCTCAAGCCCTATTCTGTTTCCATGGGCAACCCTAGCCTTTGGTCAATTCGTCTTCCTGATTGGAAATTAGAGTGACATATGTCTGTCCGAAAACCTAGGACTTGTCTCTCATTGTTCCTCCTCCTTCTGCTTCATCCTTGGACAAATTCCAAACTGTGTGCAACAGGATGTTGACAGTGCTGACATCTCCAAGTGGGGAGACTGTTAGTAAAGACGCCGGAGTGGTGAACCCGAGCACCAGGAGATGAGGAGATGAGATGCCTTTTCCAAACTCTTCCCGATCAGACGATATACCATCCTCTGGGTGTGACAGGCATGTTTTAGCTGTAGGAAGTGTCCCGTTCATGTGAGGAGAACACCAGGGCTTTTTCAAAATCAGTGTCTCTCCGCTACCCAAACTGGGGAATTTTTTAAGCTACGGCTACACATATGTTCATTAAGGGCCTTGGGAAGTAGGCAGAGTCCAAACTTTAGATGATTGAAGTCTTCAGGGTCAGAAGCACTGACCACCGGCTTCCCTTAGGTTCCATTTTAACTGTCATTGATAGATGATGTCAATAAAAATATCTATTCTTTTTCAGATTATTTCCCCTTATAGGTTATTGCAAAATATTGAGTGTAGTTCCCTGTGCTATAGAGTAGTTCCTTGTTGACGATCTATTTTATACATAGCAGTGTGTATGTGTTAATCCCAAACTGTTAATTTATCCCTCCTCCCACCTTTCCACTTTGGTAATAATAACTTATAAGATTTTATACTTCTCAGAAATGGGGGAGCTGAATGAGAGGTATCATTTTCAATGGAAAAGCATTTAAAACAAGATTGAAGCTTTAACCAAGATTATTAGATGTACATCCTTGGAAAGAAATCACTTCGCTTCTCTAATATTGACCTGACAAATAAGACAAACCTTTTCACTGAACTTGCTTATAATAAAGTGATGGAAATATCAAATGGAAGTGTTAGAAACATCTTATTTTACCCGAGCCTTATACACTGTTCTATGTTAATTATAGTTTGGCTCACACATCTGTTCATTGAAGTTACAACGTTCTCAATTTCTGTTACTGATCCTCCAGAGTGGACCCCAACAAGTGTCCCCACGCCCAGTGTCATTGGAGCCAAAAGATCGAGACTGAGTTTGGTTCAGAAGCAAAGGAAACTTTATATTTTGATCAGAGAATGGAGAGGTGAGAGCATGTGCTACCCCGTGGGCTGTGGGCTGGGCTGCTGTGTAGAGATCCTGTCAGATTCAGTGGGAGGGAGGGGGCAGAGCTCTCGAGGGCCCTGTTGGCTGCAGCTCAGGCTCTATATCGCGGAGTCTGCACTGGGCCCCAGGACCTGATGTGTCGACCCAGCCATTCTGTACTAGGAAATCTGGTCTGAAGTGCCGGGTGTGGAACCTCTGTATGCGGGACCCTAGGAGCACATGAAATTAGACAAAGCACAAAGGATAAAAAAGGTTAGACTTTATTTTATTGCCCAGATTCTATTTTTATCTCCCAGGGATTTTTAAGGGGCTTTGCCTGGGACAAACCCCTCTTCTGCCTTTTGTCCTCTTCCTCATTCTTGGAGTGCTGAGGGTGCAGACCCTTCTTCTGTAACTGCTGAGTGCTGAGTTAGGAGCCCTTATACCCGTGGGCGAGGGTCAGAACTTCTCCCCAGCAGCCTCTAGGTGACGTTGATTGTCCCCAGGCCTCCAGCCTCCCTGTTCATCTGCCTGAGCACGAGCATTGGAAGTGTTATAGATTCTAATGACCTTTAAGGGTCCGGGAAGGAAATGTGCAGTGACGCTGTGAGGTCCACTTTCACCCCGCCACACATTTGTTCAGACACTTTAGGCTGACCGTTTCTGCCAGCCTAGATGCTCTGACTAGTAGTCTGCACTTTCTTCAATTAGGCCTCTGAATTAACGTAAAAACAGCACCAGGTGTCAGGACCCTGCCTGCTCAACTCCCGGACAGTCCAGGGTCAGTTGTGATGAAGGACCATGATGGCCACTGAGTCAACAGCCTTTTGAAGTAAACAGGAGTCCAGCCGGTCTTACTGGTCACCATCATCACGGTGTCTGTAGGCTTTTCTATGGTGACAGCGTGATATACGGTTCCCCTGCCAAGATTATTACCTCCCCTCTGGGTGCAGTAAGTCCTGCAAGCAGTAGTCTACTCTTTTGTGACACACTCTTGTTGTTTTATGAGAGAAACTCCAGGTCAAGTGATGGTCACATGTGTCGTCATGGTGCCCCGTTGCCCCCGGATATCTCTCTGGATGTTGGAGTAGGAGGGCTTCCTCACTGGAGGTCAGTGTGCCCACGGAGCAAACCCTGCAACTTCAGGGCATGGTTGGGGGTTAGGAACACCACGTGGGGTCCTTTTCCCTTAGGAGGGAGGTGGCCTTTTGAGCTGCTGATTTCCAGGTTTTTAGATACCGCCAGTATGTTGGCCAGATGTTGCAGTGGGCCAAGCCCCTTGGTGACTATAGTTTATCCTACCTGGATGGCATTCTTGCATTGTTCCATTTCAAGTGGTCCCAGGTTTTGCACTAATACTCCAATGGCAATTCACCTTTCACCAGGAATGTAAAGGTCAAAGGGTTTAGCTAAATTAGGGAGTTCCAGGGCAAGGGTCTGAATTGACTGCTCTTTCCATTCTTGAAAGGCCACTTCTGGATTCTATTCAAAAGGATCATCATCTTTTCCTTTCAGTGTTTCATATAGAGGCCCAGCTAGTAGACTGTAGTTAGGGATCCAGAAGCAGCAAACTCTGGCCTCCCCAGGAACCCCTAAGCTGTCTTCTAGTTTTAGAAAGGGGTAAGGCTGTAAATTGTTTCTTCCCTTTCCTGGGATGAGCTTCTCCGACCTTCTGTGAGAATGAAGCCCAGGCAGGTCACCGTAGTCTGTGATATTTGAGCTTTTTCTTGGACAACTTCTATCCTTTATTGGCTTGGTAGTTCAGAGGCCTCCTTAGTAGGGCTGGTGATCAGAATGTCGTCAGCATATTGAAGGAGTGTTTCCTTTTCCAGAGGTAGAACTTTTACGTCTTTAGCTAAGCTTTCCCCAAAGATGGTGTGGGAATTTTTGAACACTTGGGGCAAGACGGCCTGGATGTATTGTTTTAGTTGTATGTTGAGTCCTGCCACTTAGAAGCCAAAATTTCTTGTGACTCTGGGACTAATGGCATACAAAAGAAGGCATCATTGAAGACTAATACAGAATACCGTCTCCTGGTGGTTGGTAGAATGACCAGCAGGGTGTAGGAATTAGGAACTACTGGAGGTATATACTCGGTGGCTTCACTGACGATCCTGACATCTTTACCAGGCCCCTGGCAGCCCATGGGGCTCTCGTGGTCAGGCCAATCTCAGGATATGGAGCTCACCTGGGCAGGTACCCCACCTCCACACCAGCCCATGGGGCTCTCATGGTCAGGCCCATCCCAGGATATGGGGTTCCCTGGGCAGGTCCCCTGCAGCCCATGGGGCTCTCGTGGTCAGCTCCCTCCCAGGATACAGAGCTACACTTGCAGGTACTGTGGCAGGGCAGGGCACACAGGAACCGTGCACATTGCCCTCATTGCAGAGCACTCTCAGCTCACCTGTCACTCAGATCTGACACAGAGCACCTCAGAGCAGGACTTGAACTAACAAATAGCAACTCCGACAGGTCTGTGACCCTGGGCATCACTCTGTACGGCCTGCCACCACCTGGTCTTCCAGAGACTTCCACTGCACCCGGGGCACCAGGCCTCTGTCTCCACCCACCACCCACCACCCACCACCCACCCCTCCTCTCCCTGACTCCTGGGGTCCTCTTATTAGGCCAGGGTTTTCTTGAAGCTGTCTCCCACTCATGGGCCAGATAAAATGATTAGAATACAAGCCAGAGCTGCAGCCCATTGTCTATCCTGACTCTCAAGAGCCCACACCTGTTCCTTGGACCTGGCCGATTCAGCAAGTTCCATTTTCTGCAACTGTGAGACCCTGAGGGGTGATGATTGGCTGACCTGGGCAGCCTGACCATGCCGGCCAGCCCTCCCCAGGTGTGCCTGTTTTGAGATCAATATAAACACCGCTCCAGGCAGCAAGAACCCCTGCAGCTGTGCCTGACGCCATTTTCTCTGCCCTGTCAGCAGTCTCGGGGCTGGGCTGGTGGGAGGGAGTGACAGGTCACGGCGTTGTGGGTGGCCCAGTGTGAGTGGGGCTCTGCTGGACTTTCTGCAGCAGTTGTCAAGATGCCACCTGCTAAAGAAGAGGATGTGTCACCCATACCTGGCGCTGGAATTTCTCCCTGGGCAGACGTGAGGAAGGAAGAAATCAGTGGGGGCCGGGACAGGAGGGGTATCTCAGGCAGGGAAATGGAAAGCTTCCAGAAGAGCACCCAGGGCCAGGACCATCCTGGCTGGCCTGCAGGCACCAAGTTGGCTGGCATGCAATCACTCGTGTGGCTCCATTGCCCTTCCTCTAGGCTTTCAAGTCCTTGAACATATTCAGGTGTTTTATCTGGGAAGGGTGGGAACATTTCAGCAGCAGCTGGCCTGGGGCTCGGACCACGTTTACTCACAGATGCCTCAGCACGGTCCCCCAGCTTTGCAATGAGGACGCTTGTTGCGTGGGGCCTGCTGGCTGTATGGGAGATGATTCCCCACCACTGACCAACTTCAGAATTGTTTACAACTGGAGCAAGTGTCCTGATACGGTTTTCCTCTGTGTAACTTGTGGATTCTGTTTGTTTTTTCTATTTTTCGTTTTTGGTTCAAGGTAGATTTCATTCCTCTTTTTTGCATTTACAAATATAAGCATAGAAATAATTTATTCATATAAATACATGTATGTGGAGGGAAGAATATTTTTTCTGTTTTACTTTTTAATTTTATTTTTTTTAATTTTTAATCTTATTTTTTATACAGCAGGTTCTTATTGGTTATCTATTTTATACATATAAATGTATACATGTCAATCCCAATCTCTCAACTCTTCACACCACCATCCCCCCAACAGCTTTCTGCCCTTGGTGCAGATTTCCTTTACAGGCTTGCTTGGTTGGCCATCAAGGGTGTATGCGTTTTTTCCTGAATATATTCAGGAAAAAATGCATACGCCCTTTTTGGCAAAGTGCATCATTGTCGACATTCTGCCTCATTTCCTATGCTTTAAGTGCAATTCCAGTCTACCCCCTGAAATAGTTTTCCTCAAATGCTGCCCCCCTTTCCAGTCCTCTTCGCAGACTTACTTCAATATATTTTTGGACGATAGCTGTCATTCATAACTCTGCAGGTTTGTGAATTAGAGTGCCCCTGAGCTCCTTTCTTCAACTCGCTTTCTTGTGAGCTGGCCGAAAACCGCAGGAATGCTTCAGGCGCTAATCTGTTTCTGGCAGGGCACGCTGACCCTTTGGTTAATTCCTCTTCCTGGTGGGAAATGGTCGTTACACTTGCCCGTGCAGGCACCTACAGCTAGTCTCTCATTGGTTCTCCCTATTCCTGTTCATCTTGCTCAGAAATTGCAAACTGTGCTGAACAGGATGTTAAAGGCATTGACTCTCCAAGTGGGGAGAGTGTTAGTAAAGCGTCTGGAATGGTGAACCCGAGTACCAGGGCACAAAAACTGAGATGCATTTGAAAACGTTTCGCAATCACATGGTGGAATATACTCTGCGTTTCTCATGCATGTTTTAGCTGAAGGAAGAATCCCTTAAACCTGGAGAGTTGGGACCCATGGAATGGGTACCATGCAGTATGCCTTCAAACGGTCTGCATTTGCTCACCGAGCCTCACCAATGGTATCAGCGCGAAGTGTCCAGCCTTATGTCTCACCCAGCTCTGGGTGTAGATGTGGTAAATCCAGGTTGCATCACAAGCCCTGAATGAATTATTTAAGAATTGCTCTCTATTTCACTGTCCTTGGGTTTTGTTTGTGTAATTCATTTTGATAATGGGATTTATCGGATTTTCTCTGCTGCATTCATGCAGCTGTACACACGCTTGATTCTCTTACGGAGACATATAAATCCATGGGTTTTAAGATTCTTACTAGTCAGGTATATTCCTAGGCGTTGAATATGGGGTGTTTAGTCCATTTCGTTGAGCAAGGGGTAGGTGTTGACTATTACATATTTGGCTTAAGGAAAGGTATCTTTGCTAATTTCTATCTCTGGTTTTATGCAGCACCGCAACTCACCTTTCCCCTTAAGCAAGCATAAGTTGGTTTTCTAAATTTGAGACCCTGTTCTGTTTTGTAATTCAGTTCATGTGTAGCCAAGTTTACATTCCGTGTAGTAGTGATATCTTATGATGTTTTATTTTCTGTGTGACTTATTTCACTTAGAATCATCGTACCTGAATCCACTCATTATGCCGTGACAGGCCTGATGACATAGATTTCATTGCTGAGTGATATTCCATTGTACGTACGTACCACAAATTCTTTATCCATTTTTCACATTCTGGGATATTTAACTGGTACCGTAGAGGAGGTTCTTGTAAACAGAGCCGCCCGAGACTTTTGGGTTGCTGTGTGTTTTTGATTTTAATTTTCCTAAGCTATAGGACCATAAGTGGAAGTGCCGTAGGCTCCGTAGCTTTGTTTTTTCGGTGTTCCGAGAAACACCATACACTTCTCCAGAGTGGCTGTTGGCAATTTACATCCCGCCCATCAGCATAACAAGCTCCCTGTGCTCCATGGCCTGTGCTGCCTTTCTGGATTTTACACTTTTTTCAGATGGCCCTTTTGACCGGGGGGCAGTGAGACTTCATTGTAGTGCAGATTTCTTTAACATGCTTGCTTGGTTGGCCAAAAAGGGCGTATGCGTTTTTTCCTGAATATATTCAGGAAAAAACGCATACGCCCTTTTTGGCCAAGAGCATCATTGTCGACGTTCTGCCTCTTTTCCTATGCTTTAAATGCAATTCCCGTCTACCCCCTGAAATCGTTTTCCTGCAAATCTGTCCCGCTTACAAGTCGTCTTCGCAGCCTTCCTTTAATATATTTTTGGACGATAGCTGTCATTTATAACTCTGCAGGTTTGTGAGTTACAGTGCCCCTGAGCTCCTTTCTTCAACTTGCTATCTTGTGAGCTGGCCGCAAACCCACAGGGTTGCTTCAGGCCCTAATCTGGTTCCGGCACGGCATGCTGAGCCTTTGGTTAATTCCTCTTCCTGGTGGGAAATTATAGTTAAATGTGCCCGTCCAGACACCTGCCTCACTCCCAACCCCTTGGTGATGTGTGTCCTCTGGTTTGAGGCCACATGTGCTGGGTTCCTCATCTTTTGATGATGTGACCCCACTGGTGTGAGGACACTCCTGCCTGGTTCCCATCCCCTTGGTGATGTGGGCCCTCTGGTGAGAGTCTGATCATGGCTGGGTTCCTCACACTTCTTTGAGGTGGGCCCTCTTCTCTGAGGTCACTCCTGCCTGACTGGCACAACCCGCCTTGGCCACATGGGCCCACTGGTTGCAGATGGAGCGTGCTGGGAGCCTCCTCCCCTCGGTGATGAGGGCCCAGTGACGTCAGGGCCTAACTGCTGGGCTCCCCACATTTTCTGATGTGTGCCCAGTGGTGCGATGACACTCCTGCCAGGTTCCCATCCACATGGGGCTGTGGGCCTTCTATTCTGAGGTCCCAACGGCTGGGTTGCTCACACTTTCATGATGTGGGCCCTCTGCTGTGAGGTCAATCGTGCCTGGCTGGCACACATCGCCTTGGTGACGTGGGCACTCTGGTGGCAGTTGGAGCGTGCTGGGGCCTCCTCCCCTCAGTGATGAGGGCCCTCTGGTGTCAGGCCCTAAGTGCTAGGCTCCACACATTTTCTGATGTGTGCCCAGTGGTGCGAGGACACTCCTGCCAGGTTCCCATCCCCATGGGCATGTGGGACTTCTGTTCTGTGGTCCCAACGGCTGGGTTGCTCACAGTTTCATGATGTGGGCCCTTTGCTGTGAGTTCACTCTGGCCTGTATCCCATAGCGTCGGTGCTCTGGGCCGCCTGCCTGGAGTTTCCAACTCCTGGATTCCTCACCTTTTTTATTCTATGTGCCCTCTGTTGTGAGTCTCCTCCTGCATGCCTCAGTCCCAGCCCCTTCGTGATGTGTGTCCCCTTGTTTGAGGCCACATGTGCTGTGTTCCTCATCTTTCGCTGATGTGGCCCCACTGGTGTGAGGGCACTCCTGCCTGGTTTCCATCCCCTTGGTGATGTGGACCTTCTGGTGAGAGTCTGATCCTGGTTGGGATCCTCACACTTCTGTGAGGTGGGCCCTCTGCTCTGTGGTCACTCCTGCCTGGCTTGCACACACTGCCTTGGCAACGTCGGCCGGCTGGTGGCAGTTGGAGCCTGCTGGGAGCCTCCTCCCCTTGGTGATGCGGGCCCTCTGGCGTCAGGCCCTAACTGCTGGGTTCCCACATTTTCTGATACATGCTAAGTGGTGCGAGGACACTCCTGCGAGGTTCCCATCACCATGGTGATGTGGGCCTTCTGCTCTGAGGTCCCACCGGCTGGGTTGCTCACAGTTTCATGATGTGGGCCCTCTGCTGTGAGTTCACTGTGGCCTGGATCCCATAGACTGGGTGCTCTGGGCCACCTGCTGGGAGGTTCAAACTGCTGGATTCCTCACCTTTTTTATTCTATGGGCCCTGTGTTGTTAGACAACTCCTGCCTGCCTCACTCTGAGCCACTTGGTGATGTGGGTCCTCTGGTTTTAGGTCACATGTGCTGGGCTCCTCACCTGTTGCTGATGTGGCCCCACTGGTGTGAGGACACTCCTGCCTGGTTCCCATCCCCTTGGTGATGTTGGCCCTCTGGTGAGAGTCTGATCCTTGTTGAGTTTCTTCACACTTCTTTGAGGTGGGCCCTCTGCTCTGAGGTCATTCCTGTCTGGCTGGCACACCCCTCCTTGGCGACGTCGGCCCTATGGTGGCAATTGGAGCCTGCTGGGAGCCTCCTCCCCTCAGTGATGAGGGCCCTCTGCCCTCAGGCCTTAACTGCTGGGTTCCCACATTTTCTGATTCGTGCTAAGTGATGCGAGTACACTCCTGCCAGGTTCCCATCCCTATGGGGATGTGGGCCTTCTGTTCTGAAGTCCCAACGGCTCAGTTGCTCACAGTTTCATGATGTGGGCCCTCTGTTGTGAGTTCTCTGTGACCTGGATCCCATAGACTCCATGCTGTGGGCCGCCTGCTGGCAGGTTCCAACTGCTGGATTCCTCACATTTTTTATTCTATGGGCTCTGTGTTGTGAGGCTACTCCTGCCTGCCTCACTCCTAGCCCCTTGGAGATGTGGGTCCTCTGATTTAGGCCACACGTTCTGGGTTCCTCACCTTTCTATGATGTGGCCACCCTGGCGTGAGGACCCTTCTGCCTGGTTCTGATCCCCTTGGTGAGGTGGACAAACTGGTGAGAGTCTTATCCTGGCTGGTTTCCTCACCCTTCTGTGAGGTAGGCCCTCTGCGGTGAGGTCACTCCTGCCTGGTTGGCACACGTTACCTGGGCGACGTGGGCCCTCAGTTGGGAGTTGGTGCCTGCTGGGAGTCTCCGCCCCTGGGTAATGAGGGCCCTCTGGCGTCAGGCCCTAACTCCTGGGCTCCCAAAATTTTCTGATGTGCGCCCTGTGGTGCGAGTACACTCCTGCCAGGTTCCCAACCCCATGGGAATGTGGGCCTTCTGCTCTGAGGTCCCATCGTCTGGGTTGCTCACAGTTTCATGATGAGGGTCCTCTGTTGTGAGTTCAGTCAGGCCTAGATCCCATAGCCTCACTGCTTCTGGCCGCCTGCTGGGAGGTTCCAACTGCGGGATTCCTCACATTTTTTATTCTATGGGCCCTGTGTTGTGAGGCTACTCCTGCCTGCCTCACTCTAAGCACCTTGGAGATGTGGGTCCTCTGGTTTAGGCCACATGTGCTGGGTTCCTCACCTTTCTATAATGTGGCCACACTGGTGTGAGGACACTCCTGCCTTCTTCCGATCCCCTTGGTGATGTGGGCTCTCTGGTGAGAGTCTTATCCTGGCTGGGTTCCTCACCCTTCTTTGAGGTAGGCCCTCTGCTGTGAGGTAACTCCTGCCTGGCTTTCTCCCATTGCCTGGTGACTTTGGCCCTCTGGTGGCAGTTGGAGCCTGCCTGGAGCCTCCTCTCCTCGGTGATGAGTGCCCTCTGGCGTCAGGTTCTAACTGCTGTGCTCCCCACGTTTTCTGATGTGAGCCCAGTGATGCCAGGACACTCCTGCCAGGTTCCCATCCCCATTGGGATGTGGGCCTTCTGCTCTGAGGTCCCAACGCCTGGGTTCCTTACAGTTTCATGGTGTTGGCTCTGTGATGTTCATTCACTCAGGCCTAGATCCCATAGCCCCTGTGTTCTGGGCCGCCTGCTGCGAGGTTCCAACTGCTGGATTCCTCACCTTTTTTATTCTTTGTGCCCTGTGTTGTGAGGCTCCTCCTGCCTTCCTCACTCCCCCCATTGGTGATGTAGGTCCTGTGGTTTGAGGCTACATGTGCCGGTTTCCTCAGCTTTTATTGATGTGGCCCCACTGGTGTGAGGACACTCCTGCCTGGTTCCCATCCCCTTGGTGATGTGGGCCCTCTGGTGAGAGTCTGATCCTGGCTGGATACCTCACACTTCTGGGAGGTGGGCTCTCTGCTGTGAGGTCACTCGTGCCTGGATGGCACACGTCGCCTTGGCCAAGTGGGCCCTCTGGTTGCAGTTGGAGCGGGATGGGAGCCTCCTCCCCTCGGTGATGAGGGCCCTCTGGCATCAGGCCCTAACTGCTGGGCTCCCCACATTTTCTGATGTGCGCCCACTGGTGCGATGACACTCCTGCCAGTTTCCCATCCCCATGGGGATGTGGGCCTTCTGCTCTGAGGTCCCAATGGCTGGGTTGCTCACAGTATCATGATGTGGGCCCTCTGCTGTGAGTTCACTGCGGCCTAGATCTCATAGACTGGGTGCCCTGGGCCGCCTGCTGGGAGCTTCCAATTACTGGATTCCTCACCTTTTTATTCTATGGGCCCTGTGTTGTAAGGCTACTCCTGCCTACCTCACTCCGAGTCCCTTGGAGATGTGGGTCCTCTGCTTTGAGGCCACATGTGTTGGGTTCCTCACCTTTCTATGATGTGGCCACATTGGTGTTAGGACACTCCTGCGTGGTTCCGATCCCCTTGGTGATGTGGGCCCTCTGGCGAGAGTCTTATCCTGGTTGGTTTCCTCACCCTTCTGTTAGGTAGGCCCTGTGCTGTGAGGTCACTCCTGCCTGACTGGCACACGTCATCTTGGCGACGTGGGCCCTCAATTGTGTGTTGGTGCCTGCTGGGAGTCTCCTTCCCTCGGTAATGAGGGCTCTCTGGCGTCAGGCCCTAACTCCTGGGCTCTCAAAATTTTCTGATGTGCGCCCTGTGGTGCGAGTACATTCCTGTCAGGTTCCCAAGCCCATGGGAATGTGGGCCTTCTGCTGTGAGGTCCCAACGTCTGGATTTCTCACAGTTTCATGATGAGGGCCCTCTGGTGTGAGTTCACTCACCCTGGATCCCATAGCCTCGCTACTCCAGGCCGCCTGCTGGGAGGTTCCAACTGCGGGATTCCTCACCTTTTTTATTCTATGGGCCCTCTCTTTTGAGGCTCCTCCTGCCTGCCTCATTCCCAGCCCCTTGTTTATGTGTGTCCTCTGATTAGAGGCCACGTGTGCTGGGTCCCTCACCTTTCGATGATGTGGCCCCACTGGTGTGAGGATACTTGTGCCTGGTTCCCATCCCCTTGGTGATATGAGCCCTCTGGTGAGAGTCTGATCCTGGCTGGGTTCCTCACCCTTCTGTGAGGTGGGCCCTCTGCTGTGAGGTAACTCCTGCCTGGCTTCCCATTGCCTTGGTGACATCGGCCCTCTGGTGGCAGTTGGAACCTACTGGGAGCCTCCTCCCCTCGGTGATGAGGGCCCTCTGGCGTGAGGCCATCACTGCTGGGCTCCCCATGTTATCTGATGTGAGCCCAGTGATAACAGGACACTCCTGTAAGTTTCCCATCCCCATGGGGATGTGGGCCTTCTGCTCTGTGGTTCCAACGTCTGGGTTGCTCACAGTTCCATGATATAGGCTCTCTGGTGTTAGTTCACTCAGGCCAGGATCCCATAGTCTCTGTGCTCTGGGCCGCCTGCTGCGAGGTTCCAACTGCTGGATACCTCACCTTTTTTATTCTTTGGGCCCTGTGTTGTGAGGCTCCTCCTGCCTGCCTTACTCCCAGCCCTTTGGTGATGTGGGTCCTGTGGTTTCAGGCCACATGTGCTGGTTTACTCACCTTTTAGTGATGTGGACCCACTGGTGTGAGGACACTCCTGCCTGGTTCCCATCCCCTTGGTGATGTGGGCCGTCTGGTGAGAGTCTGATCCTGACTGGTTTCGTCACACTTCTGGGAGGTGGGCCCTCTGCTGTGAGGTCACTCCTGCCTGGCTTGCTCCCGTTGCCTTGGTGACGTCGGCCCTCTGGTGGCAGTTGGAGCTTGCTGGGAGCCTCCTCCCCTCGGTGATGAGGGCCCTGTGGCGTCAGTCACTAACTGCTGGGTACCCATATTTTCTGATGTGTGCCCAGTGGTGTGATGGCACTCCTGCCAGTTTCCCATACCCATGTGGATGTGGGCCTTCTGCTCTGAGGTCCCAACGGCTGGGTTGCTCACAGTATAATGATGAGGGCCCTCTGGTGTGAGCTCATTCCGGCCTGGATCCCATAGCCTCGCTGCTCCTGGCCGCCTGCTGGGAGGATCCAACTGCGCGATTCCTCACCTTTTTTATTCTATGGGCCCTCTGTTTTGAGGCTCCTCCTGCCTGCCTCACTCCCAGTCCCTTGGTGATGTGTGTCCTCTGGTTTGAGGTCACATGTGCTGTGTTCCTCAACTTTGGATGATGTGGCCCCACTGGTGTGAGGACACTCCTGACTGGTTCCCATCCCCTTGGTGATGTGGGCCCTCTGGTGAGAGTCTGATCCTCGCTGGGTACCTCACCCTTCTGTGAGGTAGACCCTGTGATATGAGGTCTCTCCTGCCTGGCTGGCACACGTCGCCTTGATGACATGGGCCGTCTGTTGGCCTTTGGTGTGTGCTGGGAGCCTCCTCCCCTCATTAATGAGGGCCCTCTATAAAACGCATATGCCCTTCTTGGCCAAGTGCATCACTGTAGACGTTCTGCCTCTTTTCCTATGCTTTAAAAGCAATTACTGTCTACATCATGAAATCGGTTTCCTGCAATTCTGCCCCACTTTCAGGTCTTCTTCGCTGCCTTACTTCAATATATTTTTGGACGATAGCTGTCATTTATAACTGCAGGTTTGTGAATGACAGTGCCCCTGAGTTCCTTTCTTAACTCGCTTCCTTGTAAGCTGGCCACAAAACCACAGGTTAGCTTCAGGCCGTAATCAGGGTCCGGCACGGCACTCTGACCCTTTGGTTAATTCCTCTTCCTGGTGGGAAATTATAGTTAAATGTGCCCGTCCAGACACCTGCCTCACTCCCAACCCCTTGGTGATGTGTGTCCTCTGGTTTGAGGCCACATGTGCTGGGTTCCTCATCTTTTGATGATGTGACCCCACTGGTGTGAGGACACTCCTGCCTGGTTCCCATCCCCTTGGTGATGTGGGCCCTCTGGTGAGAGTCTGATCATGGCTGGGTTCCTCACACTTCTTTGAGGTGGGCCCTCTTCTCTGAAGTCACTCCTGCCTGACTGGCACAACCCGCCTTGGCCACATGGGCCCACTGGTTGCAGATGGAGCGTGCTGGGAGCCTCCTCCCCTCGGTGATGAGGGCCCAGTGACGTCAGGGCCTAACTGCTGGGCTCCCCACATTTTCTGATGTGTGCCCAGTGGTGCGATGACACTCCTGCCAGGTTCCCATCCACATGGGGCTGTGGGCCTTCTATTCTGAGGTCCCAACGGCTGGGTTGCTCACACTTTCATGATGTGGGCCCTCTGCTGTGAGGTCAATCGTGCCTGGCTGGCACACATCGCCTTGGTGACGTGGGCACTCTGGTGGCAGTTGGAGCGTGCTGGGGCCTCCTCCCCTCAGTGATGAGGGCCCTCTGGTGTCAGGCCCTAAGTGCTAGGCTCCACACATTTTCTGATGTGTGCCCAGTGGTGCGAGGACACTCCTGCCAGGTTCCCATCCCCATGGGCATGTGGGACTTCTGTTCTGTGGTCCCAACGGCTGGGTTGCTCACAGTTTCATGATGTGGGCCCTTTGCTGTGAGTTCACTCTGGCCTGTATCCCATAGCGTCGGTGCTCTGGGCCGCCTGCCTGGAGTTTCCAACTCCTGGATTCCTCACCTTTTTTATTCTATGTGCCCTCTGTTGTGAGTCTCCTCCTGCATGCCTCAGTCCCAGCCCCTTCGTGATGTGTGTCCCCTTGTTTGAGGCCACATGTGCTGTGTTCCTCATCTTTCGCTGATGTGGCCCCACTGGTGTGAGGGCACTCCTGCCTGGTTTCCATCCCCTTGGTGATGTGGACCTTCTGGTGAGAGTCTGATCCTGGTTGGGATCCTCACACTTCTGTGAGGTGGGCCCTCTGCTCTGTGGTCACTCCTGCCTGGCTTGCACACACTGCCTTGGCAACGTCGGCCGGCTGGTGGCAGTTGGAGCCTGCTGGGAGCCTCCTCCCCTTGGTGATGAGGGCCCTCTGGCGTCAGGCCCTACCTGCTGGGTTCCCACATTTTCTGATACATGCTAAGTGGTGCGAGGACACTCCTGCGAGGTTCCCATCACCATGGTGATGTGGGCCTTCTGCTCTGAGGTCCCACCGGCTGGGTTGCTCACAGTTTCATGATGTGGGCCCTCTGCTGTGAGTTCACTGTGGCCTGGATCCCATAGACTGGGTGCTCTGGGCCACCTGCTGGGAGGTTCAAACTGCTGGATTCCTCACCTTTTTTATTCTATGGGCCCTGTGTTGTTAGACAACTCCTGCCTGCCTCACTCTGAGCCACTTGGTGATGTGGGTCCTCTGGTTTTAGGTCACATGTGCTGGGCTCCTCACCTGTTGCTGATGTGGCCCCACTGGTGTGAGGACACTCCTGCCTGGTTCCCATCCCCTTGGTGATGTTGGCCCTCTGGTGAGAGTCTGATCCTTGTTGAGTTTCTTCACACTTCTTTGAGGTGGGCCCTCTGCTCTGAGGTCATTCCTGTCTGGCTGGCACACCCCTCCTTGGCGACGTCGGCCCTATGGTGGCAATTGGAGCCTGCTGGGAGCCTCCTCCCCTCAGTGATGAGGGCCCTCTGCCCTCAGGCCTTAACTGCTGGGTTCCCACATTTTCTGATTCGTGCTAAGTGATGCGAGTACACTCCTGCCAGGTTCCCATCCCTATGGGGATGTGGGCCTTCTGTTCTGAAGTCCCAACGGCTCAGTTGCTCACAGTTTCATGATGTGGGCCCTCTGTTGTGAGTTCTCTGTGACCTGGATCCCATAGACTCCATGCTGTGGGCCGCCTGCTGGCAGGTTCCAACTGCTGGATTCCTCACATTTTTTATTCTATGGGCTCTGTGTTGTGAGGCTACTCCTGCCTGCCTCACTCCTAGCCCCTTGGAGATGTGGGTCCTCTGATTTAGGCCACACGTTCTGGGTTCCTCACCTTTCTATGATGTGGCCACCCTGGCGTGAGGACCCTTCTGCCTGGTTCTGATCCCCTTGGTGAGGTGGACAAACTGGTGAGAGTCTTATCCTGGCTGGTTTCCTCACCCTTCTGTGAGGTAGGCCCTCTGCGGTGAGGTCACTCCTGCCTGGTTGGCACACGTTACCTGGGCGACGTGGGCCCTCAGTTGGGAGTTGGTGCCTGCTGGGAGTCTCCGCCCCTGGGTAATGAGGGCCCTCTGGCGTCAGGCCCTAACTCCTGGGCTCCCAAAATTTTCTGATGTGCGCCCTGTGGTGCGAGTACACTCCTGCCAGGTTCCCAACCCCATGGGAATGTGGGCCTTCTGCTCTGAGGTCCCATCGTCTGGGTTGCTCACAGTTTCATGATGAGGGTCCTCTGTTGTGAGTTCAGTCAGGCCTAGATCCCATAGCCTCACTGCTTCTGGCCGCCTGCTGGGAGGTTCCAACTGCGGGATTCCTCACATTTTTTATTCTATGGGCCCTGTGTTGTGAGGCTACTCCTGCCTGCCTCACTCTAAGCACCTTGGAGATGTGGGTCCTCTGGTTTAGGCCACATGTGCTGGGTTCCTCACCTTTCTATAATGTGGCCACACTGGTGTGAGGACACTCCTGCCTTCTTCCGATCCCCTTGGTGATGTGGGCTCTCTGGTGAGAGTCTTATCCTGGCTGGGTTCCTCACCCTTCTTTGAGGTAGGCCCTCTGCTGTGAGGTAACTCCTGCCTGGCTTTCTCCCATTGCCTGGTGACTTTGGCCCTCTGGTGGCAGTTGGAGCCTGCCTGGAGCCTCCTCTCCTCAGTGATGAGTGCCCTCTGGCGTCAGGTTCTAACTGCTGTGCTCCCCACGTTTTCTGATGTGAGCCCAGTGATGCCAGGACACTCCTGCCAGGTTCCCATCCCCATTGGGATGTGGGCCTTCTGCTCTGAGGTCCCAACGCCTGGGTTCCTTACAGTTTCATGGTGTTGGCTCTGTGATGTTCATTCACTCAGGCCTAGATCCCATAGCCCCTGTGTTCTGGGCCGCCTGCTGCGAGGTTCCAACTGCTGGATTCCTCACCTTTTTTATTCTTTGTGCCCTGTGTTGTGAGGCTCCTCCTGCCTTCCTCACTCCCCCCATTGGTGATGTAGGTCCTGTGGTTTGAGGCTACATGTGCCGGTTTCCTCAGCTTTTATTGATGTGGCCCCACTGGTGTGAGGACACTCCTGCCTGGTTCCCATCCCCTTGGTGATGTGGGCCCTCTGGTGAGAGTCTGATCCTGGCTGGATACCTCACACTTCTGGGAGGTGGGCTCTCTGCTGTGAGGTCACTCGTGCCTGGATGGCACACGTCGCCTTGGCCAAGTGGGCCCTCTGGTTGCAGTTGGAGCGGGATGGGAGCCTCCTCCCCTCGGTGATGAGGGCCCTCTGGCATCAGGCCCTAACTGCTGGGCTCCCCACATTTTCTGATGTGCGCCCACTGGTGCGATGACACTCCTGCCAGTTTCCCATCCCCATGGGGATGTGGGCCTTCTGCTCTGAGGTCCCAATGGCTGGGTTGCTCACAGTATCATGATGTGGGCCCTCTGCTGTGAGTTCACTGCGGCCTAGATCTCATAGACTGGGTGCCCTGGGCCGCCTGCTGGGAGCTTCCAATTACTGGATTCCTCACCTTTTTATTCTATGGGCCCTGTGTTGTAAGGCTACTCCTGCCTACCTCACTCCGAGTCCCTTGGAGATGTGGGTCCTCTGCTTTGAGGCCACATGTGTTGGGTTCCTCACCTTTCTATGATGTGGCCACATTGGTGTTAGGACACTCCTGCGTGGTTCCGATCCCCTTGGTGATGTGGGCCCTCTGGCGAGAGTCTTATCCTGGTTGGTTTCCTCACCCTTCTGTTAGGTAGGCCCTGTGCTGTGAGGTCACTCCTGCCTGACTGGCACACGTCATCTTGGCGACGTGGGCCCTCAATTGTGTGTTGGTGCCTGCTGGGAGTCTCCTTCCCTCGGTAATGAGGGCTCTCTGGCGTCAGGCCCTAACTCCTGGGCTCTCAAAATTTTCTGATGTGCGCCCTGTGGTGCGAGTACATTCCTGTCAGGTTCCCAAGCCCATGGGAATGTGGGCCTTCTGCTGTGAGGTCCCAACGTCTGGATTTCTCACAGTTTCATGATGAGGGCCCTCTGGTGTGAGTTCACTCACCCTGGATCCCATAGCCTCGCTACTCCAGGCCGCCTGCTGGGAGGTTCCAACTGCGGGATTCCTCACCTTTTTTATTCTATGGGCCCTCTCTTTTGAGGCTCCTCCTGCCTGCCTCATTCCCAGCCCCTTGTTTATGTGTGTCCTCTGATTAGAGGCCACGTGTGCTGGGTCCCTCACCTTTCGATGATGTGGCCCCACTGGTGTGAGGATACTTGTGCCTGGTTCCCATCCCCTTGGTGATATGAGCCCTCTGGTGAGAGTCTGATCCTGGCTGGGTTCCTCACCCTTCTGTGAGGTGGGCCCTCTGCTGTGAGGTAACTCCTGCCTGGCTTCCCATTGCCTTGGTGACATCGGCCCTCTGGTGGCAGTTGGAACCTACTGGGAGCCTCCTCCCCTCGGTGATGAGGGCCCTCTGGCGTGAGGCCATCACTGCTGGGCTCCCCATGTTATCTGATGTGAGCCCAGTGATAACAGGACACTCCTGTAAGTTTCCCATCCCCATGGGGATGTGGGCCTTCTGCTCTGTGGTTCCAACGTCTGGGTTGCTCACAGTTCCATGATATAGGCTCTCTGGTGTTAGTTCACTCAGGCCAGGATCCCATAGTCTCTGTGCTCTGGGCCGCCTGCTGCGAGGTTCCAACTGCTGGATACCTCACCTTTTTTATTCTTTGGGCCCTGTGTTGTGAGGCTCCTCCTGCCTGCCTTACTCCCAGCCCTTTGGTGATGTGGGTCCTGTGGTTTCAGGCCACATGTGCTGGTTTACTCACCTTTTAGTGATGTGGACCCACTGGTGTGAGGACACTCCTGCCTGGTTCCCATCCCCTTGGTGATGTGGGCCGTCTGGTGAGAGTCTGATCCTGACTGGTTTCGTCACACTTCTGGGAGGTGGGCCCTCTGCTGTGAGGTCACTCCTGCCTGGCTTGCTCCCGTTGCCTTGGTGACGTCGGCCCTCTGGTGGCAGTTGGAGCTTGCTGGGAGCCTCCTCCCCTCGGTGATGAGGGCCCTGTGGCGTCAGTCACTAACTGCTGGGTACCCATATTTTCTGATGTGTGCCCAGTGGTGTGATGGCACTCCTGCCAGTTTCCCATACCCATGTGGATGTGGGCCTTCTGCTCTGAGGTCCCAACGGCTGGGTTGCTCACAGTATAATGATGAGGGCCCTCTGGTGTGAGCTCATTCCGGCCTGGATCCCATAGCCTCGCTGCTCCTGGCCGCCTGCTGGGAGGATCCAACTGCGCGATTCCTCACCTTTTTTATTCTATGGGCCCTCTGTTTTGAGGCTCCTCCTGCCTGCCTCACTCCCAGTCCCTTGGTGATGTGTGTCCTCTGGTTTGAGGTCACATGTGCTGTGTTCCTCAACTTTGGATGATGTGGCCCCACTGGTGTGAGGACACTCCTGACTGGTTCCCATCCCCTTGGTGATGTGGGCCCTCTGGTGAGAGTCTGATCCTCGCTGGGTACCTCACCCTTCTGTGAGGTAGACCCTGTGATATGAGGTCTCTCCTGCCTGGCTGGCACACGTCGCCTTGATGACATGGGCCGTCTGTTGGCCTTTGGTGTGTGCTGGGAGCCTCCTCCCCTCATTAATGAGGGCCCTCTATAAAACGCATATGCCCTTCTTGGCCAAGTGCATCACTGTAGACGTTCTGCCTCTTTTCCTATGCTTTAAAAGCAATTACTGTCTACATCATGAAATCGGTTTCCTGCAATTCTGCCCCACTTTCAGGTCTTCTTCGCTGCCTTACTTCAATATATTTTTGGACGATAGCTGTCATTTATAACTGCAGGTTTGTGAATGACAGTGCCCCTGAGTTCCTTTCTTAACTCGCTTCCTTGTAAGCTGGCCACAAAACCACAGGTTTGCTTCAGGCCGTAATCAGGGTCCGGCACGGCACTCTGACCCTTTGGTTAATTCCTCTTCCTGGTGGGAAATTATAGTTAAATGTGCCCGTCCAGACACCTGCCTCACTCCCAACCCCTTGGTGATGTGTGTCCTCTGGTTTGAGGCCACATGTGCTGGGTTCCTCATCTTTTGATGATGTGACCCCACTGGTGTGAGGACACTCCTGCCTGGTTCCCATCCCCTTGGTGATGTGGGCCCTCTGGTGAGAGTCTGATCATGGCTGGGTTCCTCACACTTCTTTGAGGTGGGCCCTCTTCTCTGAGGTCACTCCTGCCTGACTGGCACAACCCGCCTTGGCCACATGGGCCCACTGGTTGCAGATGGAGCGTGCTGGGAGCCTCCTCCCCTCGGTGATGAGGGCCCAGTGACGTCAGGGCCTAACTGCTGGGCTCCCCACATTTTCTGATGTGTGCCCAGTGGTGCGATGACACTCCTGCCAGGTTCCCATCCACATGGGGCTGTGGGCCTTCTATTCTGAGGTCCCAACGGCTGGGTTGCTCACACTTTCATGATGTGGGCCCTCTGCTGTGAGGTCAATCGTGCCTGGCTGGCACACATCGCCTTGGTGACGTGGGCACTCTGGTGGCAGTTGGAGCGTGCTGGGGCCTCCTCCCCTCAGTGATGAGGGCCCTCTGGTGTCAGGCCCTAAGTGCTAGGCTCCACACATTTTCTGATGTGTGCCCAGTGGTGCGAGGACACTCCTGCCAGGTTCCCATCCCCATGGGCATGTGGGACTTCTGTTCTGTGGTCCCAACGGCTGGGTTGCTCACAGTTTCATGATGTGGGCCCTTTGCTGTGAGTTCACTCTGGCCTGTATCCCATAGCGTCGGTGCTCTGGGCCGCCTGCCTGGAGTTTCCAACTCCTGGATTCCTCACCTTTTTTATTCTATGTGCCCTCTGTTGTGAGTCTCCTCCTGCATGCCTCAGTCCCAGCCCCTTCGTGATGTGTGTCCCCTTGTTTGAGGCCACATGTGCTGTGTTCCTCATCTTTCGCTGATGTGGCCCCACTGGTGTGAGGGCACTCCTGCCTGGTTTCCATCCCCTTGGTGATGTGGACCTTCTGGTGAGAGTCTGATCCTGGTTGGGATCCTCACACTTCTGTGAGGTGGGCCCTCTGCTCTGTGGTCACTCCTGCCTGGCTTGCACACACTGCCTTGGCAACGTCGGCCGGCTGGTGGCAGTTGGAGCCTGCTGGGAGCCTCCTCCCCTTGGTGATGCGGGCCCTCTGGCGTCAGGCCCTAACTGCTGGGTTCCCACATTTTCTGATACATGCTAAGTGGTGCGAGGACACTCCTGCGAGGTTCCCATCACCATGGTGATGTGGGCCTTCTGCTCTGAGGTCCCACCGGCTGGGTTGCTCACAGTTTCATGATGTGGGCCCTCTGCTGTGAGTTCACTGTGGCCTGGATCCCATAGACTGGGTGCTCTGGGCCACCTGCTGGGAGGTTCAAACTGCTGGATTCCTCACCTTTTTTATTCTATGGGCCCTGTGTTGTTAGACAACTCCTGCCTGCCTCACTCTGAGCCACTTGGTGATGTGGGTCCTCTGGTTTTAGGTCACATGTGCTGGGCTCCTCACCTGTTGCTGATGTGGCCCCACTGGTGTGAGGACACTCCTGCCTGGTTCCCATCCCCTTGGTGATGTTGGCCCTCTGGTGAGAGTCTGATCCTTGTTGAGTTTCTTCACACTTCTTTGAGGTGGGCCCTCTGCTCTGAGGTCATTCCTGTCTGGCTGGCACACCCCTCCTTGGCGACGTCGGCCCTATGGTGGCAATTGGAGCCTGCTGGGAGCCTCCTCCCCTCAGTGATGAGGGCCCTCTGCCCTCAGGCCTTAACTGCTGGGTTCCCACATTTTCTGATTCGTGCTAAGTGATGCGAGTACACTCCTGCCAGGTTCCCATCCCTATGGGGATGTGGGCCTTCTGTTCTGAAGTCCCAACGGCTCAGTTGCTCACAGTTTCATGATGTGGGCCCTCTGTTGTGAGTTCTCTGTGACCTGGATCCCATAGACTCCATGCTGTGGGCCGCCTGCTGGCAGGTTCCAACTGCTGGATTCCTCACATTTTTTATTCTATGGGCTCTGTGTTGTGAGGCTACTCCTGCCTGCCTCACTCCTAGCCCCTTGGAGATGTGGGTCCTCTGATTTAGGCCACACGTTCTGGGTTCCTCACCTTTCTATGATGTGGCCACCCTGGCGTGAGGACCCTTCTGCCTGGTTCTGATCCCCTTGGTGAGGTGGACAAACTGGTGAGAGTCTTATCCTGGCTGGTTTCCTCACCCTTCTGTGAGGTAGGCCCTCTGCGGTGAGGTCACTCCTGCCTGGTTGGCACACGTTACCTTGGCGACGTGGGCCCTCAGTTGGGAGTTGGTGCCTGCTGGGAGTCTCCGCCCCTGGGTAATGAGGGCCCTCTGGCGTCAGGCCCTAACTCCTGGGCTCCCAAAATTTTCTGATGTGCGCCCTGTGGTGCGAGTACACTCCTGCCAGGTTCCCAACCCCATGGGAATGTGGGCCTTCTGCTCTGAGGTCCCATCGTCTGGGTTGCTCACAGTTTCATGATGAGGGTCCTCTGTTGTGAGTTCAGTCAGGCCTAGATCCCATAGCCTCACTGCTTCTGGCCGCCTGCTGGGAGGTTCCAACTGCGGGATTCCTCACATTTTTTATTCTATGGGCCCTGTGTTGTGAGGCTACTCCTGCCTGCCTCACTCTAAGCACCTTGGAGATGTGGGTCCTCTGGTTTAGGCCACATGTGCTGGGTTCCTCACCTTTCTATAATGTGGCCACACTGGTGTGAGGACACTCCTGCCTTCTTCCGATCCCCTTGGTGATGTGGGCTCTCTGGTGAGAGTCTTATCCTGGCTGGGTTCCTCACCCTTCTTTGAGGTAGGCCCTCTGCTGTGAGGTAACTCCTGCCTGGCTTTCTCCCATTGCCTGGTGACTTTGGCCCTCTGGTGGCAGTTGGAGCCTGCCTGGAGCCTCCTCTCCTCAGTGATGAGTGCCCTCTGGCGTCAGGTTCTAACTGCTGTGCTCCCCACGTTTTCTGATGTGAGCCCAGTGATGCCAGGACACTCCTGCCAGGTTCCCATCCCCATTGGGATGTGGGTCTTCTGCTCTGAGGTCCCAACGCCTGGGTTCCTTACAGTTTCATGGTGTTGGCTCTGTGATGTTCATTCACTCAGGCCTAGATCCCATAGCCCCTGTGTTCTGGGCCGCCTACTGCGAGGTTCCAACTGCTGGATTCCTCACCTTTTTTATTCTTTGTGCCCTGTGTTGTGAGGCTCCTCCTGCCTTCCTCACTCCCCCCATTGGTGATGTAGGTCCTGTGGTTTGAGGCTACATGTGCCGGTTTCCTCAGCTTTTATTGATGTGGCCCCACTGGTGTGAGGACACTCCTGCCTGGTTCCCATCCCCTTGGTGATGTGGGCCCTCTGGTGAGAGTCTGATCCTGGCTGGATACCTCACACTTCTGGGAGGTGGGCTCTCTGCTGTGAGGTCACTCGTGCCTGGATGGCACACGTCGCCTTGGCCAAGTGGGCCCTCTGGTTGCAGTTGGAGCGGGATGGGAGCCTCCTCCCCTCGGTGATGAGGGCCCTCTGGCATCAGGCCCTAACTGCTGGGCTCCCCACATTTTCTGATGTGCGCCCACTGGTGCGATGACACTCCTGCCAGTTTCCCATCCCCATGGGGATGTGGGCCTTCTGCTCTGAGGTCCCAATGGCTGGGTTGCTCACAGTATCATGATGTGGGCCCTCTGCTGTGAGTTCACTGCGGCCTAGATCTCATAGACTGGGTGCCCTGGGCCGCCTGCTGGGAGCTTCCAATTACTGGATTCCTCACCTTTTTATTCTATGGGCCCTGTGTTGTAAGGCTACTCCTGCCTACCTCACTCCGAGTCCCTTGGAGATGTGGGTCCTCTGCTTTGAGGCCACATGTGTTGGGTTCCTCACCTTTCTATGATGTGGCCACATTGGTGTTAGGACACTCCTGCGTGGTTCCGATCCCCTTGGTGATGTGGGCCCTCTGGCGAGAGTCTTATCCTGGTTGGTTTCCTCACCCTTCTGTTAGGTAGGCCCTGTGCTGTGAGGTCACTCCTGCCTGACTGGCACACGTCATCTTGGCGACGTGGGCCCTCAATTGTGTGTTGGTGCCTGCTGGGAGTCTCCTTCCCTCGGTAATGAGGGCTCTCTGGCGTCAGGCCCTAACTCCTGGGCTCTCAAAATTTTCTGATGTGCGCCCTGTGGTGCGAGTACATTCCTGTCAGGTTCCCAAGCCCATGGGAATGTGGGCCTTCTGCTGTGAGGTCCCAACGTCTGGATTTCTCACAGTTTCATGATGAGGGCCCTCTGGTGTGAGTTCACTCACCCTGGATCCCATAGCCTCGCTACTCCAGGCCGCCTGCTGGGAGGTTCCAACTGCGGGATTCCTCACCTTTTTTATTCTATGGGCCCTCTCTTTTGAGGCTCCTCCTGCCTGCCTCATTCCCAGCCCCTTGTTTATGTGTGTCCTCTGATTAGAGGCCACGTGTGCTGGGTCCCTCACCTTTCGATGATGTGGCCCCACTGGTGTGAGGATACTTGTGCCTGGTTCCCATCCCCTTGGTGATATGAGCCCTCTGGTGAGAGTCTGATCCTGGCTGGGTTCCTCACCCTTCTGTGAGGTGGGCCCTCTGCTGTGAGGTAACTCCTGCCTGGCTTCCCATTGCCTTGGTGACATCGGCCCTCTGGTGGCAGTTGGAACCTACTGGGAGCCTCCTCCCCTCGGTGATGAGGGCCCTCTGGCGTGAGGCCATCACTGCTGGGCTCCCCATGTTATCTGATGTGAGCCCAGTGATAACAGGACACTCCTGTAAGTTTCCCATCCCCATGGGGATGTGGGCCTTCTGCTCTGTGGTTCCAACGTCTGGGTTGCTCACAGTTCCATGATATAGGCTCTCTGGTGTTAGTTCACTCAGGCCAGGATCCCATAGTCTCTGTGCTCTGGGCCGCCTGCTGCGAGGTTCCAACTGCTGGATACCTCACCTTTTTTATTCTTTGGGCCCTGTGTTGTGAGGCTCCTCCTGCCTGCCTTACTCCCAGCCCTTTGGTGATGTGGGTCCTGTGGTTTCAGGCCACATGTGCTGGTTTACTCACCTTTTAGTGATGTGGACCCACTGGTGTGAGGACACTCCTGCCTGGTTCCCATCCCCTTGGTGATGTGGGCCGTCTGGTGAGAGTCTGATCCTGACTGGTTTCGTCACACTTCTGGGAGGTGGGCCCTCTGCTGTGAGGTCACTCCTGCCTGGCTTGCTCCCGTTGCCTTGGTGACGTCGGCCCTCTGGTGGCAGTTGGAGCTTGCTGGGAGCCTCCTCCCCTCGGTGATGAGGGCCCTGTGGCGTCAGTCACTAACTGCTGGGTACCCATATTTTCTGATGTGTGCCCAGTGGTGTGATGGCACTCCTGCCAGTTTCCCATACCCATGTGGATGTGGGCCTTCTGCTCTGAGGTCCCAACGGCTGGGTTGCTCACAGTATAATGATGAGGGCCCTCTGGTGTGAGCTCATTCCGGCCTGGATCCCATAGCCTCGCTGCTCCTGGCCGCCTGCTGGGAGGATCCAACTGCGCGATTCCTCACCTTTTTTATTCTATGGGCCCTCTGTTTTGAGGCTCCTCCTGCCTGCCTCACTCCCAGTCCCTTGGTGATGTGTGTCCTCTGGTTTGAGGTCACATGTGCTGTGTTCCTCAACTTTGGATGATGTGGCCCCACTGGTGTGAGGACACTCCTGACTGGTTCCCATCCCCTTGGTGATGTGGGCCCTCTGGTGAGAGTCTGATCCTCGCTGGGTACCTCACCCTTCTGTGAGGTAGACCCTGTGATATGAGGTCTCTCCTGCCTGGCTGGCACACGTCGCCTTGATGACATGGGCCGTCTGTTGGCCTTTGGTGTGTGCTGGGAGCCTCCTCCCCTCATTAATGAGGGCCCTCTATAAAACGCATATGCCCTTCTTGGCCAAGTGCATCACTGTAGACGTTCTGCCTCTTTTCCTATGCTTTAAAAGCAATTACTGTCTACATCATGAAATCGGTTTCCTGCAATTCTGCCCCACTTTCAGGTCTTCTTCGCTGCCTTACTTCAATATATTTTTGGACGATAGCTGTCATTTATAACTGCAGGTTTGTGAATGACAGTGCCCCTGAGTTCCTTTCTTAACTCGCTTCCTTGTAAGCTGGCCACAAAACCACAGGTTTGCTTCAGGCCGTAATCAGGGTCCGGCACGGCACTCTGACCCTTTGGTTAATTCCTCTTCCTGGTGGGAAATTATAGTTAAATGTGCCCGTCCAGACACCTGCCTCACTCCCAACCCCTTGGTGATGTGTGTCCTCTGGTTTGAGGCCACATGTGCTGGGTTCCTCATCTTTTGATGATGTGACCCCACTGGTGTGAGGACACTCCTGCCTGGTTCCCATCCCCTTGGTGATGTGGGCCCTCTGGTGAGAGTCTGATCATGGCTGGGTTCCTCACACTTCTTTGAGGTGGGCCCTCTTCTCTGAGGTCACTCCTGCCTGACTGGCACAACCCGCCTTGGCCACATGGGCCCACTGGTTGCAGATGGAGCGTGCTGGGAGCCTCCTCCCCTCGGTGATGAGGGCCCAGTGACGTCAGGGCCTAACTGCTGGGCTCCCCACATTTTCTGATGTGTGCCCAGTGGTGCGATGACACTCCTGCCAGGTTCCCATCCACATGGGGCTGTGGGCCTTCTATTCTGAGGTCCCAACGGCTGGGTTGCTCACACTTTCATGATGTGGGCCCTCTGCTGTGAGGTCAATCGTGCCTGGCTGGCACACATCGCCTTGGTGACGTGGGCACTCTGGTGGCAGTTGGAGCGTGCTGGGGCCTCCTCCCCTCAGTGATGAGGGCCCTCTGGTGTCAGGCCCTAAGTGCTAGGCTCCACACATTTTCTGATGTGTGCCCAGTGGTGCGAGGACACTCCTGCCAGGTTCCCATCCCCATGGGCATGTGGGACTTCTGTTCTGTGGTCCCAACGGCTGGGTTGCTCACAGTTTCATGATGTGGGCCCTTTGCTGTGAGTTCACTCTGGCCTGTATCCCATAGCGTCGGTGCTCTGGGCCGCCTGCCTGGAGTTTCCAACTCCTGGATTCCTCACCTTTTTTATTCTATGTGCCCTCTGTTGTGAGTCTCCTCCTGCATGCCTCAGTCCCAGCCCCTTCGTGATGTGTGTCCCCTTGTTTGAGGCCACATGTGCTGTGTTCCTCATCTTTCGCTGATGTGGCCCCACTGGTGTGAGGGCACTCCTGCCTGGTTTCCATCCCCTTGGTGATGTGGACCTTCTGGTGAGAGTCTGATCCTGGTTGGGATCCTCACACTTCTGTGAGGTGGGCCCTCTGCTCTGTGGTCACTCCTGCCTGGCTTGCACACACTGCCTTGGCAACGTCGGCCGGCTGGTGGCAGTTGGAGCCTGCTGGGAGCCTCCTCCCCTTGGTGATGCGGGCCCTCTGGCGTCAGGCCCTAACTGCTGGGTTCCCACATTTTCTGATACATGCTAAGTGGTGCGAGGACACTCCTGCGAGGTTCCCATCACCATGGTGATGTGGGCCTTCTGCTCTGAGGTCCCACCGGCTGGGTTGCTCACAGTTTCATGATGTGGGCCCTCTGCTGTGAGTTCACTGTGGCCTGGATCCCATAGACTGGGTGCTCTGGGCCACCTGCTGGGAGGTTCAAACTGCTGGATTCCTCACCTTTTTTATTCTATGGGCCCTGTGTTGTTAGACAACTCCTGCCTGCCTCACTCTGAGCCACTTGGTGATGTGGGTCCTCTGGTTTTAGGTCACATGTGCTGGGCTCCTCACCTGTTGCTGATGTGGCCCCACTGGTGTGAGGACACTCCTGCCTGGTTCCCATCCCCTTGGTGATGTTGGCCCTCTGGTGAGAGTCTGATCCTTGTTGAGTTTCTTCACACTTCTTTGAGGTGGGCCCTCTGCTCTGAGGTCATTCCTGTCTGGCTGGCACACCCCTCCTTGGCGACGTCGGCCCTATGGTGGCAATTGGAGCCTGCTGGGAGCCTCCTCCCCTCAGTGATGAGGGCCCTCTGCCCTCAGGCCTTAACTGCTGGGTTCCCACATTTTCTGATTCGTGCTAAGTGATGCGAGTACACTCCTGCCAGGTTCCCATCCCTATGGGGATGTGGGCCTTCTGTTCTGAAGTCCCAACGGCTCAGTTGCTCACAGTTTCATGATGTGGGCCCTCTGTTGTGAGTTCTCTGTGACCTGGATCCCATAGACTCCATGCTGTGGGCCGCCTGCTGGCAGGTTCCAACTGCTGGATTCCTCACATTTTTTATTCTATGGGCTCTGTGTTGTGAGGCTACTCCTGCCTGCCTCACTCCTAGCCCCTTGGAGATGTGGGTCCTCTGATTTAGGCCACACGTTCTGGGTTCCTCACCTTTCTATGATGTGGCCACCCTGGCGTGAGGACCCTTCTGCCTGGTTCTGATCCCCTTGGTGAGGTGGACAAACTGGTGAGAGTCTTATCCTGGCTGGTTTCCTCACCCTTCTGTGAGGTAGGCCCTCTGCGGTGAGGTCACTCCTGCCTGGTTGGCACACGTTACCTGGGCGACGTGGGCCCTCAGTTGGGAGTTGGTGCCTGCTGGGAGTCTCCGCCCCTGGGTAATGAGGGCCCTCTGGCGTCAGGCCCTAACTCCTGGGCTCCCAAAATTTTCTGATGTGCGCCCTGTGGTGCGAGTACACTCCTGCCAGGTTCCCAACCCCATGGGAATGTGGGCCTTCTGCTCTGAGGTCCCATCGTCTGGGTTGCTCACAGTTTCATGATGAGGGTCCTCTGTTGTGAGTTCAGTCAGGCCTAGATCCCATAGCCTCACTGCTTCTGGCCGCCTGCTGGGAGGTTCCAACTGCGGGATTCCTCACATTTTTTATTCTATGGGCCCTGTGTTGTGAGGCTACTCCTGCCTGCCTCACTCTAAGCACCTTGGAGATGTGGGTCCTCTGGTTTAGGCCACATGTGCTGGGTTCCTCACCTTTCTATAATGTGGCCACACTGGTGTGAGGACACTCCTGCCTTCTTCCGATCCCCTTGGTGATGTGGGCTCTCTGGTGAGAGTCTTATCCTGGCTGGGTTCCTCACCCTTCTTTGAGGTAGGCCCTCTGCTGTGAGGTAACTCCTGCCTGGCTTTCTCCCATTGCCTGGTGACTTTGGCCCTCTGGTGGCAGTTGGAGCCTGCCTGGAGCCTCCTCTCCTCGGTGATGAGGGCCCTCTGGCGTCAGGCTCTAACTGCTGGGCTCCCCACGTTTTCTGATGTGAGTCCAGTGATGCCAGGACACTCCTGTAAGGTTCCCATCCCCATGCGGATGTGGGTCTTCTGGTCTGAGGTCCCAACGCCTGGGTTACTCACAGTTTCCTCATGTTGGCTCTCTGGTGTTAGTTAACTCAGGCCTAGATCCCATAGCCTCTGTGCTGTGGACTGCCTGCTGGGAGGTTCCAACTGCTGGATTCCTCACCTTTTTTATTCTTTGGACCCTGTGTTGTGAGGCTCATCCTGCCTGCCTCACTCCCAGCCCCTTTGTGATGTAGGTCCTCTGGTTTGAGGCCACATGTGCCGGTTTCCTCACATTTTATTGATGTGGCCCCACTGGTGTGAGGACACTCCTGCCTGGTTCCCATCCCCTTGGTGATGTGGGCCCTCTGCTGAGAGTCTGATCCTGGCTGGATTCCTCACACTTCTGGGAGGAAGGCCCTCTGCTGTGAGGTCACTCCTGCCTGGCTGGCACACATGGCCTTGGCCACATGGGGTCTCTGGTTGCAGTTGGAGCATGCTGGGAGCCTCCTCCCCTCTGTGATGAGGGCCGTCTGGCGTTAGGCCCTAACTGCTGGTATCCCCACATTTTCTGATGTGTGCCCACTGGTGCGAAGACACTCCTGCCAGGTTCCCATCCCCATGGGGATTTGGGCCTTCTACTCTGAAGTCCCAACGCCTGGGTTGCTCACAGTTTCAGGATGTGGGCCCTCTGCTGTGAGTTCACTTCGGCATTGATCCCATAGCCTCGGTGCTCTGGGCCACCTGCTTGGAGCTTCCAACTGCTGGATTCCTCACCTTTTTTATTCTATGGGCCCTGTGTTGTGAGGCAACTCCTGCCTGCCTCACTCTGAGCCTCTTGGTGATGTGGGTCCTCTGCTTTGAGGCCACGTGTTCTGGGTTCCTCACCTTTCGCTGATGTGGCCCCACTGGTGTGAGGACACTCCTGCCTGGTTCCCATCCCCTTGGGGATGTGGGCCCTCTGGTGAGAGTCTGATCCTGGTTGGGTTCCTCACACTTCTTTGAGGTGGGCCCTCTGCTCTGAGGTCACTCCTGCCCAGCTGGCACACCCCGCCTTGGCGACGTCGGCCCTTTTGTGGCAGTTGGAGCCTGCTGTGAGCCTCCTCCCCTTGGTGATGAGGGCCCTCTGGTGTCAGGCCCTAACTGCTGGGTACCCACATTTTCTGATACGTTCTAAGTGGTGCGAGGACACTCTTACCATGTTCCCAACCCCATGAGGATGTGGGCCTTCTGCTCTGAGGTCCCAACGTCTGGGTTGCTCACAGTTTCATGATATGGGTCCTCTGCTGTGAGTTCACTGAGGCCTGGATCGCATAGACTGGGTGCTCTGGGCCATCTGTTGGGAGGTTCCCACTGCTGGATTCCTCAGCTTTTTTATTCTATGGGCCCTGTGTTGTGAGGCTACTCCTGCCTGCCTCACTCCGAGCCCCTTGGAGATGTGGGTTCTCTGGTTTAGGCCACATTTGCTGGGTTCCTCACCTTTCTATGATATTGCCACACTGGCGTGAGGACACTCCTGCCTGGTTCTGATTCCCTTGGTAATGTGGGCCCTCTGGTGAGAGTCTTATCCTGGCTTTGTTCCTCACCCTTCTGTGAGGTAGGCCCTGTGCTGTGAGCTCACTCCTGCCTGGCTGTCACACGTTACCTTGGTGACCTGGGCCCTCAATTGGGAGTTGGTGCCTTCTTGGAGTCTCCTCCCCTCGGTAATGAGGGCCCTCTGGCGTCAGGCCCTAACTTCTGGGCTCCCAAAATTCTCTGATGTGTGCCCTGTGGTGTGAGTACACTTCTGACAGGTTCCCAACCCCATGGAAATGTGGGCCTTCTGCTCTGAGGTCCTAACGGCTGGG
Source organism: Delphinapterus leucas (assembly GCF_059928025.1). Taxonomy (NCBI): domain Eukaryota; kingdom Metazoa; phylum Chordata; class Mammalia; order Artiodactyla; family Monodontidae; genus Delphinapterus; species Delphinapterus leucas. Next base: position 20,326,340 of record NW_028322234.1, read on the forward strand.
TTGCTCACAGTTTCATGATGAGGGCCCTCTGTTGTGAGTTCAGTCAGGACTGGATCCCATAGCCTCGCTGCTGCTGGCTGCCTGATGGGAGGTTCCAACTGTGGGATTCCTCACCTTTTTTATTCTATGGTCCCGCTGTTTTGAGGCTCCTCCTGCCTGCCTCACTCCCAGCTCCTTTTTGATGTGTGTCCTCTGGTTTGAGGCCACGTGTGCTGGGTCCCTCACATTTCGGTGATGTGGCCCCACTGGTGTGAGGACACTCCTGCCCTGTTCCCATTCCCTTGGTGATGTGGGCCCTCTGGTGAGAGTCTGATCATCTTTGGTTTCCTCACACTTCTGTGAAGTTGGCCCTCTGCTCTGAGGTCACTCCTGCCTGGCTGGCACACCCCGCATTGGTGACATCGGGCCTCTGGTAGCAGTTGGAGCCTTCTGGGAGCTACGTCCCCTCAGTGATGAGGCCTCTCTGGCATCAGGCCCTAACTGCTGTGCTCCCCACCTTTTCTGATGTGTGCCCACTGGTGCGATGACACTCCTGCTTGGTTCGCTTCCCCATGGGGATGTGGGCCTTGTGCTCTGAGGTCACAACGGCTGGGTTGCTTACAGTATCACGATGAGGGCCCTCTGCTGTGAGTTCACTGTGGCCTGGATCTCATACCCTCGGTGCTCTGGGCCGCCTGCTGGGAAGTTCCAACTGCTGGATTCCTCACCTTTTTTATACAGTGGGCCATGTGTTGTGAGGTTAATCCTGCCTGCCTCACTCCGAGACCCATGGTGATGTGGGTCCTCTGGTTTGAGGCTACATGTGCTGGGTACCTCAACTTTCGATGATGTGGCCCCACGGGTGTGAGGACACTCCTGCCTGGTTCCCATCCCCTTGGTGATGTGGGCCCTCTGGTGAGAGTCTGATCCTGGCTGGGTTCCTTACCCTTCTGTGAGGTGGGCCCTCTGATGTGAGGTCACACGTGGCTGGCTGAGTCACGTCACCTTGGCAACGTGGGGCCTCTGTTGGCCCCTGGAGCATGCTGAGAGCCTCCTACCCTCGTAAATGAGGGCCCTGGAAAAAAACGCATATGCACTTTTTGGCCAAGTGCATCATTGTCGACATTCTGCCTCTTTTCCTATGCTTTAAAGGCAATTGCAGTCAAACCCCTGAAATGGTTTTCCTGCAATTCTGCCCCACTTACAAGTCCTCTTCGGAGCCTTCCTTCAATATATTTTTGGACGATAGCTGTCATTTATAACTCTGCAGATTTGTGAATTACAGTGACCCTGAGCTCCTTTCTTCAACTCGCTTCCTTGTGAGCTGGCCGCAAACCCGCAGGATTGCTTCAGGCCCCAGTCTGCTTCCGGAACAGCATGCGGAGGCTTTGGTTAATTCCTCTTCCTGGTGGGAAATGAGCGTTACATTTGCCCGTGCCGACACCTACAGCTAGTCTCTCATTGGTTCTCCCAATTCCTGTTCATCTTGCGCAGAATTTGCAAACTGTGCCAAATAGGAGGTTAAAGGCACTGACTCTCCAAGTGGGGAGAGTGTTAGTAAAGCGTCTGGAATGGTGAACCCGAGTACCAGGGGACGAAAACTGAGATGCATTTGAAAACGTTTACCAATCACACGGTGGACCATACTCTGGGTTTCCCATGCATGTTTTAGCTGAAGGAAGAATCCCTTAAACCTGGAGAGTTGGGACCTATGGAATGGGTACCATGCAGTATGACTTCAAAGAGTCTGTGTTTGCTCACCGAACCTCACCAATGCTATCAGCCCGAAGTGTCCGGCCTTATATCTCACCCAGCTCTGGGTGTAGATATGGTAAATCCAGGTTGCATCACAAGCCCTGAATGAATTATTTAAGAATTGCTCTCTATTTCACTGGCATTTTGTTTTGTTTCTGAAATTTATTTTGATAATGGGATTTATCGGATTTTCACTGCTGCGTTTAGGTCGCTGTACACACGCTTGCTTTCCTTATGGAGACATATAAATCCATGTGTTTTAAGATTCTTACTTGTCAGGTATATTCCCAGGCGTTGAATATGGGGTGTTGAGTCCATTTCGTTGAGCAAGGTGTCGGTCTTGTCTATTATATATTTGACTTATGGAATGGTATCTGTGCTAATTTCAATCTCTGGTTTTATGCAGCACCCCAACTCACCTTTCCCCATAGGCAAGCATAAGTTGGTTTTCTAAATTTGAGACCCTGTTCTGTTTTGTAATTCAGTTCATGTGTAGACAAGTTTACATTCCGTGTATTAGTGATATCTTATGATGTTTCTTTTTCTGTGTGACTTATTTCTCGTAGAATCATCGTACCTGAATCCACTCATTATGCTGCTACGGGCCCGATGCCGTAGATTTCATTGCTGAGTGATATTCCATTGTACGTGCGTACCACAACTTCTTTATCCATTTTTTGCTTTCTCGGATATTTAACTTGTACCGTAGACGAGGTTCTTGTAAACAGAGCCGTCCCAAACTTTGGGGTGGCTGTGTGTTTTTGATTTTAATTTCCCTAAGCTATAGGACCATAAGTGGAAGTGCCATAGGCTGTGTTGCTTTGTTTCCTACGTGTTTCAGGAAACACCATACACTTCTCCAGAGTGCCTGTTGGCAATTTACATCACGCCCATCAGCATAACAAGGCTCCCTGTTCTCCAAGACCTGTCCTGCCTTTCTGGATTTTACACTTTTTCCACATGGCCCTTTTGACCGGGGGGCAGTGAGACTTAATTGTAGTGCAGATTTCCTTTACACGCTTGCTTGGTTGGCCAAAAAGCACGTATGCATTTTTTCGTGAATATATTCACGAAAAAATGCATAGGCCTTTTTGCCAAGTGCATCATTGTCGACATTCTGCCTCTTTTCCTATGCTTTAAGTGCAATTCCAGTCTACCCCCTGAAATCGTTTTACTGAAATTCTGCCCCGCTTTCAAGTCCTGTTCGAAGACTTACTTCAATACATTTTTGGACGGTAGCTGTCATTCATAACTCTGCAGGTTTGTGAATTACAGTGCCCCTGAGCTCCTTTCTTCAACTTGCTTTCTTGTGACCTGGCCACAAAACTGCAGGATTGCTTCAGGCCCTAATCTGATTCCGGCAGGGCACGCTGAGCCTTTGGTTAATTCGTCTTCCTGGTGGGAAATGAGCATTCCATTTGCCCATGCAGACACCTACAGCTAGTCTCTCACTGATTCTCCCTATTCCTGTTCATCTTGCGCAGAAATTGCAAACTGTGCCAAACAGGAGGTTAAAGGCACTGACTCTCCAAGTGGGGAGAGTGTTAGTAAAGCGTCTGGAATGGTGAACCCGAGTACCAGGGGACGAAAACTGAGATGCTTTTGAAAACGTTTCCCAATCACACGGTGGACCATACTCTGGGTTTCCCATGCATGTTTTAGCTGAAGGAAGAATCTCTTAAACCTGGAGAGTTGGGACCTATGGAATGGGTACCATGCAGTATGACTTCAAAGGGTCTGGTTTGGTCACCGAACCTCACCAATGCTATCAGCCCGAAGTGTCCAGCCTTATGTCTCACCCAGCTCTGGGTGTAGATGTGGTAAATCCAGGTTGCATCACAAGCCCTGAATGAATTATTTAAGAATTGCTCTCTATTACACTGTCATTGTGTTTTGTTTTTGAAATTTATTTTGATAATGGGATTTATCGGATTTTCACTGCTGAGTTTAGGTCGCTGTACACACGCTTGATTTCCTTATGGAGACATATAAATCCATGGGTTTTAAGATTCTTACTTGTCAGGTATATTCCCAGGCGTAGACTATGGGGTGTTGAGTCCATTTCGTTGAGCAAGGAGTAGGTCTTGTCTATTCTATATTTGGCTTATCGAAAGGTATCTGTGCTAATTTCAATCTCTGGTTTTATGCAGCACCCCGACTCACCTTTCCCCATAAGCAAGCATAACTTGGTTTTCTAAATTTGAGACACTGTTCTGTTTTGTAATTCAGTTCATGTGTAGCCAAGTTTATATTCCGTGTATTACTGATATCTTATGATGTTTCTTTTTCTGTGTGACATATTTCTCGTAGAATCATCGTACCTGAATCCACTGATTATGCCGCTACGGTCCTGATGACGTAGATATCATTGCTGAGTGATATTCCATTGTACGTGCGTACCACAACTTCTTTATCCATTTTTTGCTGTCTCGGTTATCTAACTTTTTCCGTAGACGAGGTTCTTGTAAACAGAGCCGTCCCAAACTTTGAGGTGGCTGTGTGTTTTTGACTTTAGTTTCCCTAAGCTATAGGACCATAAGTGGAAGTGCCATAGGCTGTGTTGCTTTGTTTCCTACGTGTTTCAGGAAACACCATACACTTCTCCAGAGTGGCTGTTGGCAATTTACATCCCGCCCATCAGCATAACAAGGCTCCCTGTTCTCCATGACCTGTCCTGCCTTTCTGCATTTTACACGTTTTTCAGAATGCCCTTTTGACCGGGGGGCAGTGAGACTTCATTGTAGTGCAGATTTCCTTTACACGCTTGCTTGGTTAGCCAAAAAGTGCGTATGCGTTTTTTCCTGAATATATTCAGGAAAAAACGCATACGCCCTTTTTGGCCAAGTGCATCATTGTCGACATTCTGCCTCATTTCCTATGCTCTAAGTGCAATTCCAGTCTACCCCCTGAAATCGTTTTCCTGAAATTCTGCCCCGCTTTCAAGTCCTCTTTTAAGACTTACTTCAATACATTTTTGGACGATAGCTGTCATTCATAACTCTGCAGGTTTGTGAATTACAGTGCCCCTGAGCTCCTTTCTTCAACTCGCTTTCTTGTGAGCTGGCCGCAAAACCGCAGGATTGGTTCAGGCCCTAATCTGTTTCCGGCCGGGCATGCTCAGCCTTTGTTTAATTCCTCTTCCTGGTGGGAAATGAGCATTCCATTTGCCCGTGCAGACACCTACAGCTAGTCCCTCATTGGTTCTACCTATTCCTGTTCATCTTGTGCAGAAATTGCAAACTGTGCCAAACAGGAGGTTAAAGGCACTGACTCTCCAAGTGGGGAGAGTGTTAGTAAAGCGTCTGGAATGGTGAAGCCGAGTCCCTGGGCTCGAAAACTGAGATGCATTTGAAAACGTTTCCCAATCACACGGGGGACTGTACTCTGGGCTTCCCATGCATGTTTTAACTGAAGGAAGAGTCCCTTAAACTTGGAGAGTTGGGACCCTTGGAATGGGTACCATGCAGTATGACTTCAAAGGGTCTGAGTTTGCTCACCGAATCTCACCAATGCTATCAGCCCGAAGTGTCCAGCCTTATGTCACACCCAGCTCTGGGTGTAGATGTGGTAAATCCAGGTTGCATCACAAGCCCTGAATGAATTATTTGAGAATTGCTCTCTAAGAATTGCTCTCTATTTCACTGTCATTGTGTTTTGTTTTTGAAATTTATTTTGGTAATGGGATTTATCGGATTTTCACTGCTGCGTTTAGGCCGCTGTACACATGCTTGATTTCCTTATGGAGACATATAAATCCATGGGTTTTAAGATTCTTGCTTGACAGGTATATTCCCAGGCGTTGAATATGGGGTGTTGAGTCCATTTCGTTGAGCAAGGAGTAGGTTTGGTCTTTTATATATTTGGCTTATGGAACGGTATCTGTGCTAATTTCAATCTCTGGTTTTATGCAGCACCCCAGCTCATGTTTCCCCATAAGCAAGCATAAGTTGGGTTTCTAAATTTGAGACCTTGTTTTGTTTTGTAATTCAGTTCATGTGTAGCCAAGTATACATTCCGTCTATTAGTGATATCTTATGATGTTTCTTTTTCTGTGTGACTTATTTCTCGTAGAATCATCATACCTGAATACACTCATTATGCCGCTACGGGCCTGATGACGTAGATTTCATTGCTGAGTGATATTCCATTGTACGTGCGTACCACAATTTCTTTATCCATTTTTTGCTTTCTCGGATAATTAACTTGTACCGTAGACGAGGTTCTTGTAAACAGAGCCGTCCCAAACTTTGGGGTGGCTGTGTGTTTCTGATTTTAATTTCCCTAAGCTATAGGACCATAAGTGGAAGTGCCATAGGCTGTGTTGCTTTGTTTCCTAAGTGTTTCAGGAAACACCATACACTTCTCCAGAGTGGCTGTTGGCAATTTACATCCCGCCCATCAGCATAACAAGGCTCCCTGTTCTCCATGACCTGTCCTGCCTTTCTGGATTTTACACGTTTTTCAGATGGCCCTTTTGACCGGGGGGCAGTGAGTCTTCATTGTAGTGCAGATTTCCTTTACACGCTTGCTTGGTTGGCCAAAAAGTGCGTATGCGTTTTTTCATGAATATATTCAGGAAAAAACGCACACGCCCTTTTTGTCCAAGTGCATCATTGTCGACATTCTGCCTCTTTTCCTATGCTTTAAGTGCAATTCTAGTCTACCCCCTGAAATCGTTTTCCTGAAATTCTGCCGCGCTTTGAAGTCCTCTTCGAAGACTTACTTCGATACATTTTTGGACGATAGCTGTCATTCATAGCTCTGCAGGTTTGTGAATTACAGTGCCTCTGAGCTCCTTTCTTCAACTCGCTGTCTTGTGAGCTGGCCGCAATACCGCAGGATTGCTTCAGGCCCTAATCTGTTTCCGGTCGGGCATGCTGAGCCTTTGGTTAATTCCTCTTCCTGGTGGGAAATGAGCGTTCCATTTGCCCGTGCAGACACCTACAGCTAGTCTCTCATTGGTTCTCCCTATTCCTGTTCATCTTGCGCAGAAATTGCAAACTGTGCCAAACAGGAGGTTAAAGGCACTGACTCTCCAAGTGGGGAGAGTGTTCGTAAAGCGTCTGGAATGGTGAACCCGAGTACCAGGGGACGAAAACTGAGATGCATTTGAAAACGTTTCCCAACCACATGGTGGACCATACACTGTGTTTCCCATGCATGTTTTAGCTGAAGGAAGAATCCCTTACACCTGGAGAGTTGGGACCCATGGAATGCGTACCTTGGAGTATGACTTCAAAGGGTCTGCGTTTGCTCACCGAACCTCACCAATGCTATCAGCCCGAAGTGTCCAGCCTTATGTCTCACCCAGCTCTGGGTGTAGATGTGGTAAATGCAGGTTGCATCACAAGCCCTGAATGAATTATTTAAGAATTGCTCTCTATTTCACTGTCATTGTGTTTTGTTTTTGAAATTTATTTTGATAATGGGATTTATCGGATTTTCACTGCTGCGTTTAGGCCGCTGTACACACGCTTGATTTCCTTATGGAGACATATAAATCCATGGGTTTTAAGATTATTACTTGTCACGTATATTCCCAGGCGTTGAATATGGGCTGTTGAGTCCATTTCGTTGAACAAGGAGTAGGTCTTGTTTATTATATATTTGGCTTATGGAACGGTATCTGTGCTAATTTCAATCTCTGGTTTTATGCAGCACCCCAACTCACCTTTCCCCATAAGCAAGCATAAGTGTGTTTTCTAAATTTGAGATCCTGTTCTGTTTTGTAATTCAGTTCATGTGTAGCCAAGTTCATATTCCGTGTATTACTGATATCTTATGATGTTTCTTTTTCTGTGTGACATATTTCTCGTAGAATCATCGTACCTGAATCCACTGATTATGCCGCTACCGTCCTGATGACATAGATATCATTGCTGAGTGATATTCCATTGTACGTGCGTACCACAACTTCTTTATCCATTTTTTGCTGTCTCGGATATCTAACTTTTTCCGTAGACGAGGTTCTTGTAAACAGAGCCGTCCCAAACTTTGGGGTGGCTGTGTGTTTTTGATTTTAGTTTCCCTAAGCTATAGGACCATAAGTGGAAGTGCCATAGGCTGTGTTGCTTTGTTTCCTACGTGTTTCAGAAACACCATACACTTCTCCAGCGTGGCTGTTGGCAATTTACATCCCGCCCATCAGCATAACAAGGCTCCCTGTTCTCCATGACCTGTCCTGCCTGTCTGCATTTTACACGTTTTTCAGAATGCCCTTTTGACCGGGGGGCAGTGAGACTTCATTGTAGTGCAGATTTCCTTTACACGCTTGCTTGGTTAGCCAAAAAGTGCGTATGCGTTTTTTCCTGAATATATTCAGGAAAAAACGCATACGCCCTTTTTGGCCAAGTGCATCATTGTCGACATTCTGCCTCATTTCCTATGCTCTAAGTGCAATTCCAGTCTACCCCCTGAAATCGTTTTCCTGAAATTCTGCCCCGCTTTCAAGTCCTCTTTTAAGACTTACTTCAATACATTTTGGGACGATAGCTGTCATTCATAACTCTGCAGGTTTGTGAATTACAGTGCCCCTGAGCTCCTTTCTTCAACTCGCTTTCTTGTGAGCTGGCTGCAAAACCGCAGGATTGGTTCAGGCCCTAATCTGTTTCTGGCCGGGCATGCTGAGACTTTGGTTAATTCCTCTTCCTGGTGGGAAATGAGCGTTCCATTTGCCCGTGCAGACACCTACAGCTAGTCCCTTATTGGTTCTACCTATTCCTGTTCATCTTGTGCAGAAATTGCAAACTGTGCCAAACAGGAGGTTAAAGGCACTGACTCTCCAAGTGGGGAGAGTGTTAGTAAAGCGCCTGGAATGGTGAAGCCTAGTCCCTGGGCTCGAAAACAGAGATGCATTTGAAAACGTTTCCCAATCACACAGGGGACCGTACTCTGGGCTTCCCATGCATGATTTAACTGAAGGAAGAATCCCTTAAACTTGGAGAGTTGGGACCCATGGAATGGGTACCATGCAGTATGACTTCAAAGGGTCTGAGTTTGCTCACCGAATCTCACCAATGCTATCAGCCCGAAGTGTCCAGCCTTATGTCACACCCAGCTCTGGGTGTAGATGTGGTAAATCCAGGTTGCATCACAAGCCCTGAATGAATTATTTGAGAATTGCTCTCTAAGAATTGCTCTCTATTTCACTGTCATTGTGTTTTGTTTTTGAAATTTATTTTGGTAATGGGATTTATCGGATTTTCACTGCTGCGTTTAGGCCGCTGTACACATGCTTGATTTCCTTATGGAGACATATAAATCCATGGGTTTTAAGATTCTTGCTTGACAGGTATATTCCCAGGCGTTGAATATGGGGTGTTGAGTCCATTTCGTTGAGCAAGGAGTAGGTTTGGTCTTTTATATATTTGGCTTATGGAACGGTATCTGTGCTAATTTCAATCTCTGGTTTTATGCAGCACCCCAGCTCACGTTTCCCCATAAGCAAGCATAAGTTGGTTTTCTAAATTTGAGACCTTGTTTTGTTTTGTAATTCAGTTCATGTGTAGCCAAGTTTACATTCCGTGTATTAGTGATATCTTATGATGTTTCTTTTTCTGTGTGACTTATTTCTCGTAGAATCATCATACCTGAATACACTCATTATGCCTCTACGGGCCTGATGACATAGATTTCATTGCTGAGTGATATTCCATTGTACGTGCGTACCACAATTTCTTTATCCATTTTTTGCTTTCTCGGATAATTAACTTGTACCGTAGACGAGGTTCTTGTAAACAGAGCCGTCCCAAACTTTGGGGTGGCTGTGTGTTTTTGATTTTAATTTCCCTAAGCTATAGGACCATAAGTGGAAGTGCCATAGGCTGTGTTGCTTTGTTTCCTACGTGTTTCAGGAAACACCATACAGTTCTCCAGAGTGGCTGTTGGCAATTTACATCCCGCCCATCAGCATAACAAGGCTCCCTGTTCTCCATGACCTGTCCTGCCTTTCTGGATTTTACACGTTTTTCAGATGGCCCTTTTGACCAGGGGGCAGTGAGACTTCATTGTAGTGCAGATTTCCTTTACACGCTTGCTTCGTTGGCCAAAAAGTGCGTATGCGTTTTTTCCTGAATATATTCAGGAAAAAACGCATACGCCCTTTTTGTCCAAGTGCATCATTGTCGACATTCTGCCTCTTTTCCTATGCTTTAAGTGCAATTCTAGTCTACCCCCTGAAATCATTTTCCTGAAATTCTGCCGCGCTTTCAAGTCCTCTTCGAAGACTTACTTCGATACATTTTTGGACGATAGCTGTCATTCATAGCTCTGCAGGTTTGTGAATTACAGTGCCTCTGAGCTCCTTTCTTCAACTCGCTTTCTTGTGAGCTGGCCGCAATACCGCAGGATTGCTTCAGGCCCTAATCTGTTTCCGGTCGGGCATGCTGAGCCTTTGGTTAATTCCTCTTCCTGGTGGGAAATGAGCGTTCCATTTGCCCGTGCAGACACCTACAGCTAGTCTCTCATTGGTTCTCCCTATTCCTGTTCATCTTGCGCAGAAATTGCAAACTGTGCCAAACAGGAGGTTAAAGGCACTGACTCTCCAAGTGGGGAGAGTGTTCGTAAAGCGTCTGGAATGGTGAACCCGAGTACCAGGGGACGAAAACTGAGATGCATTTGAAAACGTTTCCCAACCACATGGTGGACCATACACTGTGTTTCCCATGCATGTTTTAGCTGAAGGAAGAATCCCTTACACCTGGAGAGTTGGGACCCATGGAATGCGTACCATGGAGTATGACTTCAAAGGGTCTGTGTTTGCTCACCGAACCTCACCAATGCTATCAGCCCGAAGTGTCCAGCCTTATGTCTCACCCAGCTCTGGGTGTAGATGTGGTAAATGCAGGTTGCATCACAAGCCCTGAATGAATTATTTAAGAATTGCTCTCTATTTCACTGTCATTGTGTTTTGTTTTTGAAATTTATTTTGATAATGGGATTTATCGGATTTTCACTGCTGCGTTTAGGCCGCTGTACACACGCTTGATTTCCTTATGGAGACATATAAATCCATGGGTTTTAAGATTATTACTTGTCACGTATATTCCCAGGCGTTGAATATGGGCTGTTGAGTCCATTTCGTTGAACAAGGAGTAGGTCTTGTTTATTATATATTTGGCTTATGGAACGGTATCTGTGCTAATTTCAATCTCTGGTTTTATGCAGCACCCCAACTCACCTTTCCCCATAAGCAAGCATAAGTGTGTTTTCTAAATTTGAGATCCTGTTCTGTTTTGTAATTCAGTTCATGTGTAGCCAAGTTCATATTCCGTGTATTACTGATATCTTATGATGTTTCTTTTTCTGTGTGACATATTTCTCGTAGAATCATCGTACCTGAATCCACTGATTATGCCGCTACCGTCCTGATGACGTAGATATGATTGCTGAGTGATATTCCATTGTACGTGCGTACCACAACTTCTTTATCCATTTTTTGCTGTCTCGGATATCTAACTTTTTCCGTAGACGAGGTTCTTGTAAACAGAGCCGTCCCAAACTTTGGGGTGGCTGTGTGTTTTTGATTTTAGTTTCCCTAAGCTATAGGACCATAAGTGGAAGTGCCATAGGCTGTGTTGCTTTGTTTCCTACGTGTTTCAGGAAACACCATACACTTCTCCAGCGTGGCTGTTGGCAATTTACATCCCGCCCATCAGCATAAGAAGGCTCCCTGTTCTCCATGACCTGTCCTGCCTTTCTGCATTTTACACGTTTTTCAGAATGCCCTTTTGACCGGGGGGCAGTGAGACTTCATTGTAGTGCAGATTTCCTTTACACGCTTGCTTGGTTAGCCAAAAAGTGCGTATGCGTTTTTTCCTGAATATATTCAGGAAAAAACGCATACGCCCTTTTTGGCCAAGTGCATCATTGTCGACATTCTGCCTCATTTCCTATGCTCTAAGTGCAATTCCAGTCTACCCCCTGAAATCGTTTTCCTGAAATTCTGCCCCGCTTTCAAGTCCTCTTTTAAGACTTACTTCAATACATTTTGGGACGATAGCTGTCATTCATAACTCTGCAGGTTTGTGAATTACAGTGCCCCTGAGCTCCTTTCTTCAACTCGCTTTCTTGTGAGCTGGCCGCACAACCGCAGGATTGGTTCAGGCCCTAATCTGTTTCTGGCCGGGCATGCTGAGACTTTGGTTAATTCCTCTTCCTGGTGGGAAATGAGCGTTCCATTTGCCCGTGCAGACACCTACAGCTAGTCCCTTATTGGTTCTACCTATTCCTGTTCATCTTGTGCAGAAATTGCAAACTGTGCCAAACAGGAGGTTAAAGGCACTGACTCTCCAAGTGGGGAGAGTGTTAGTAAAGCGCCTGGAATGGTGAAGCCTAGTCCCTGGGCTCGAAAACAGAGATGCATTTGAAAACGTTTCCCAATCACACAGGGGACCGTACTCTGGGCTTCCCATGCATGATTTAACTGAAGGAAGAATCCCTTAAACTTGGAGAGTTGGGACCCATGGAATGGGTACCATGCAGTATGACTTCAAAGGGTCTGAGTTTGCTCACCGAATCTCACCAATGCTATCAGCCCGAAGTGTCCAGCCTTATGTCACACCCAGCTCTGGGTGTAGATGTGGTAAATCCAGGTTGCATCACAAGCCCTGAATGAATTATTTGAGAATTGCTCTCTAAGAATTGCTCTCTATTTCACTGTCATTGTGTTTTTTGTTTCTGTAATTTATTTTGATAATGAGATTTATCGTATTTTCACTGATGTGTTCATGCCACTGTACACACGCTTGATTCTCTTACGGAGACATATAAAACCATGGGTTTGAAGATTCTTATTAGTCAGGTATATTCCTAGGCGTTGAATATGGGGTGTTGAGTCCATTTTGTTGAGCAAGTTGTAGGTCTTGACTATTACATATTTGGCTTATGGAACTGTATCTGTGCTAATTTCAATCTCTGGTTTTATGCAGCACCCCAACTCACCTTTATCTCTAAGCAAGAATAAGTTGGTTTTCTATATTTGACACCCTGTTCTGTTTTGTAATTCAGTTCATGTGTAGCCAAGTTTACATTCCATGTATTAGTGATATAGTATGTCTTTTTGTTTTTGAATTCTCTGACTTTGAATGATCATACGTAACTCCTCTGGAGTTGTTACAAGTGGCCATATTTCATTGATTTCCAGGCTGAGTCATATTCCACTCTACATAAGCACCACATCTGTATCCATTTTTTCCCTCCAGAGACATTTAAGTTATATCCTAGTCGAGGATCTTTTAAACAGTGAGGCGGTATACATTGGGGTGCCTGTGTCCTCTCGATTTTTGTTTTTCCCAAGATATACGTCCATGAGTGCAAGTGCCCTGTGCTCTGTAGCTCATTTTTTAGATGCTTTAGTAAACACAATACACTTCTCCAGAGTGACCGTTGGCAATATACATTTCCAGTATAAGCCTCACAGGGCTCCCTTTTCTCCTTGCCCTGTCCTGCATTTCTGGTGTTTACACTTTATGAGGACGGCTCTTCTGACTGATGCGAAGTGATATGTTTTGTAGTATTGATTTCCAGTGCCCACCTGTTTGGTTGGCTAAAAAAGTGTATGCCCTTTTCTTGAATATATACAGAAAAAGACGCATACACCCTTTTTGGCCAACTGCAATGTTGGCAATGTTCAGCCCCTTTTCTTGTGCTTAATGGCGAGTCCTTTCTACCTCTTCCAATCCCTTTCCTGCCATTCTCCGTTGCTTACACATCCTTTTCTCTGACTTTCCTCAAGACATTTTTCAGTGACAGATATTTTCAACTCTGCAGTTTCGTGAATTTTAGTGTCCCTGAGTTCCATTTTTCAACTTGTGTTTATGGGAACTGGCCACAAAGCAGCGGGATTTCCTCAAGCCCTATTCTGTTTCCATGGGCAACCCTAGCCTTTGGTCAATTCGTCTTCCTGATTGGAAATAAGAGTGACATGTGCCTGTCCGAACACCTAAGACTTGTCTCTCATTGTTCCTCCACCTTCTGCTTCATCCTCTGGACAAATTCCAAACTGTCTGCAACAAGATGTTGACAGTGCTGACATCTCCAAGTGGGGAGACTGTTCGTAAAGACGCTGGAGGGGTGAACCCGAGCACCAGGAGATGAGGAGATGAGATGCCTTTTCCAAACTCTTCCCGATCAGATGTTATACCATCCTCTGGGTGTGACAGGCATGTTTTAGCTGTAGAAAGTGTCCCATTCATATGAGGAGAACACCAGGGCTTTTACAAAATCAGTGTCTCTCCACAACCCAAACTGGGGAATTTTTTAAGCTACGGCTACACATATGTTCATTAAGGGCCTTGGGAAGTAGGCAGAGTCCAAACTTTAGATGACTGAAGTCTTCAGGGTCAGAAGCACTCACCACCGGCTTCCCTTAGGTTCCATTTTAACTGTCATTGATAGATGATGTCAATAAAAATATCTATTCTTTTTCAGATTATTTCCCCTTATAGGTTATTGTAAAATATTGAGTGTAGTTCCTGGTGCTATACAGTAGTTCCTTGTTGATGATCGATTTTATACATAGCAGTGTGTATGTGTTAATCTCAAACTGTTAATTTATCCCTCCTCTCACCTTTCCCCTTTGGTAATAATAAATTATAAGACTTTATACTTCTCATAAATGGGGCAGCTGAAAGAGAGGTATCATTTTCAATGGAAAAGCATTTAAAACAAGATTGAAGCTTTAACCAAGATTACTAGATGTACATCCTTGGAAAGAAATCACTTCGTTTCTCTAATATTGACCTGACAAATAAGACAAACCTTTTCACTGAACTTGCTTATAATAAAGTGATGGAAATATCAAATGGAAGTGTTAGAAACATTTTATTTTAACCGAGCCTTATACACTGTTCTATGTTAATTACAGTTTGGCTCACACATCTGTTCATTGAAGTTACAATGTTCTCAATTTCTGTTACTGATCCTCCAGAGTGGATCCCAACAAGTGTCCCCCTGCCCAGTGTCATTGGAGCCAAAAGATCGAGACTGAGTTTGGTTCAGAAGCAAAGGAAACTTTATATTTTGATCAGAGAATGGAGAGGTGAGAGCATGTGCTACCCCGTGGGCTGTGGGCTGGGCTGCTGTGTAGAGATCCTGTCAGAGTCAGTGGGAGGGAGGGGGCGGAGCTCTTGAGGGCCCGGCTGGCTGCAGCTCAGGCTCTATATCACGGAGTGTGCACTGTGCCCCAGGATCTGAGGTGTCGACCCAGACATTCTGCACTAGAAAATCTGGTCTGAAGTGCCGGGTGTGGAACCTCTGTATGCGGGACCCTAGGAGCACGTGAAATTAGACAAAGCACAAAGGATAAAAAAGGTTAGACTTTATTTTATTGCCCAGATTCTATTTTTATCTCCCAGGGATTTTTAAGGGGCTTTGCCTGGGACAAACCCCTCTTCTGCCTTTTGTCCCCTTCCTCATTCTTGGAGTGCTGAGGGTGCAGACCCTTCTTCTGTAACTGCTGAGTGCTGAGTTAGGAGCCCTCATACCTGTGGGCGAGGGTCAGAACTTCCCAGCAGCCTCCAGGTGACGTTGATTGTCCCCAGGCCTCCTGCCTCCCTGCTCGTCCGCCTGAGCACCAGTATTGGAAGTGTTATAGATTCTAATGACCTTTAAGGGTCCAGGAAGGAGATGTGCAGTGACGCTGTGAGGTCCAGTTTCACCCTGCCCCACATTTGTTCGGCCACCTTAGGCTGACCGTTTCTGCCAGCCTAGATGCTCCGACCAGTAGTCTGCGCTTTCTTCAATTAGGCCCCTGGATTAACGTAAAAACAGCACCAGGTGTCAGGACCCTGTCCGCTCAACTCCCAGACAATCCAGGGTCAGTGGTGATGAAGGATCATGATGGCCACTGAGTCAACAGCCTTTTGAAGTAAACAGGAGTCCAGCCGGTCTTATTGGCCACCATTATCACAGTGTCTGTAGGCTTTTCTATGCTGACAGCGTGATATACTTTTCCCCTGCCAAGATTATTAGGTCCGCTCTGGGTGCAGTAAGTCCTGCAAGCAGTAGTCTACTCTTTTGGGACACACTTTTGTTGTTTTATGAGAGAAACTCCAGGTCAAGTGATGGTCACATGAGTCGTCATGGTGCCCCGTTGCTCCCGGTTATCTCTCTGGAGGTTGGAGTTGGAGGGCCACCTCATTCGAGGTCAGTGTGCCCACGGAGCAAACCCTGCAACTTCAGGGCATGGTTGGGGGTTAGGATCACCACGTGGGGTCCTTTTCCCTTAGGAGGGAGGTGGCCTTTTGTGCTGCTGATTTCCAGGTTTTTAGATACCGCCAGTATCTTGGCCAGATGTGGCAGTGGGCCAAGTCCCTTGGTGACTGTAGTTTATCCTACCTGGATGGCATTCTTGCATTGTTCCATTTCAAGTGGTCCCAGTTTTTGCACTAATACTCCAATGGCGATTCCCTTTTCACCAGGAATGTAAAGATCAAAGGGTTTAGCTAAATTAGGGAGTTCCAGGGCAAGGGTCTGAATTGACTGCTCTTTCCATTCTTGAAAGGCCACTTCTGGATTCTATTCAAAAGGATCATCATCTTTTCCTTTCAGTGTTTCATATAGAGGTCCAGCTAGTAGACTGTAGTTAGGGATCCAGAAGCAGCAAACCCTGGCCTCCCTGGGGACCCCTAAGCTGTCTTCTAGTTTTAGATATGGGTAAGGCTGTAAATTGTTTCTTCCCTTTCCTGGGATGGGCTTCTCCGACCTTCTGTGAGAATGAAGCCCAGGCAGGTCGCCGTAGTCTGTGATATTTGAGCTTTTTCTTGGACAACTTCTATCCTTTATTGGCTTGGTAGTTCAGAGGTCTCCTTAGTAGGGCTGGTGATCAGAATGTCGTCTGCATATTGAAGGAGTGTTTCCTTTTCCAGTGGTAGAACTTTTAGGTCTTTAGCTGAGCTTTCCCCAAAGATGGTGTGGGAATTTTTGAACCCTTTGGGCAAGACGGCCCAGAAGTATTGTTTTAGTTGTATGTTGAGTCCTGCCACTCACAAGCCAAAATTTCTTGTGACTCTGACACTAACGGAATACAAAAGAAGGCATCATTGAAGACTAATACAGAATACCATGTCCTGGTGGTTGGTAGAATGACCAGCAGGGTGTAGGTTTTAGGAACTACTGGAGGTATATCCTTGGTGGCTTCACTGACTGTCCTGACATCCTTTACCAGGACTCCAGCAGCCCATGGGGCTCTCGAGATCAGGCCAATCCCAGGATATGGAGATCACCTGCGCAGGTACCCTACCCCCACCCCAGACCACGGGGCTTTCGTGGTCAGACCCCTCTCAGGATACAGAGCTACCCTTGCAGTTACGGTGGCAGGGCTGGGCACAGAGGAACCGTGCACATCGCCCTCATTGCAGAGCACTCCCAGCTCACCTGTCACTCAGATCTGACACAGAGCACCTCAGAGCAGGACTTGAACTAACAAACAGCAGCTCCGACAGGTCTGTGACCCTGGGCATCACTCTGTGTGGCCTCCCTCCACCTGGTCTTCCAGAGACTTCCACTGCACCCGGGGCACCAGGCCTCTGTCTCCACCCACCACCCACCCCTCCTCTCCCTGACTCCTGGGTTCCTCTCATTAGGAGAGGGTTTTCTTGAAGTTGTCTCCCACTCATGGGCCAGATAATATAATTAGAAAACAAGCCAGAGCTGCAGCCCCTTGTCCATCCTGACTCTCAGGAGCCCACACCTGTTCCTTGGACCTGGCCGATTCAGAAAGTTCCATTTTCGGCAACTGTGAGCCCCTGAGGGGTGATTATTGGCTGGCCTGGGAAGCCTTACCATGCCGACCAGTCCTCCCCAGGTGTGCCTGGGTTGAGATCAATATAAACACCGCTCCAGGCAGCAAGAGCCCCTGCAGCTGTGCCTGACGCCATTTTCTCTGCCCAGTCAGCAGTCTCGGGGCTGGGCTGGTGGGAGGGAGTGAGATGCCACGGCTTTGTGGGTGGCCCAGTGTGAGTGGGGCTCTGCTGGACTTTCTGCAGCAGTTGCCAAGATGCCACCTCCTAAAGAAGAGGATGTGTCACCCATACCTGCCGCTTGAATTTCTCCCTGGGCAGAGGTGAGGAAGGAAGAATGCAGTGGGGGCCGGGACAGCAGGGGTATCTCAGGCAGGGAAATGGAAAGCTTCCAGAAGAGTACCCAGGGCCAGGACCATCCTGGCTGGCCTGCAGGCACCAAGTCGGCTGGCATGCTGTCACTCATGTGGCTCCATGGCCCTTCCTCTAGGCTTTCAAGTCCTTGTACATATTCAGGTGTTTTACCTGGGAAGGGTGGGAACATTTCAGCAGCAGCTGGCCTGGGGCTCAGCCCACGTTTACTCACAGATGCCTCGGCACGGTCCCCCAGCTTTGCAATGAGGACGCTTGTTGCGTAGGGCCTGCTGGCTGAATGGGAGATGATTCCCCACCACTGACCAACTTCAGAATTGTTTACAACTGGAGCAAGTGCCCTGATACGGTTTTCCTCTGTGTAACTTGTAGGTTCTGTTTTTTTTTCTTTTTTTCATTTTTGGTTCAAGGTAGATTTTATTCCTCTTTTTTGTATTTACAGATATAAGCATGGAAATAATTTATTCATATAAATACATGTATGTGAAGGGAAGAATATTTTTTCTGTTTTAATTATTTTAATTTTATTTTTTTAACTTTGAATTTTATTTTATTTTTTTATAAAGCAGGTTCTTTGTGGTTATCTCTTTTATACATATAAATGTATACATGCCAATCCCAATATGTCAACTCCTTCCACCACCACCCCCAACAGCTTTCCCCCCTTGGTGTCCATACGTTTGTTGTCTACATCTGTTGCTGTATTTTTGCCTTGCAAAACGGTTCATCTGTACAATTTTTCTAGGTTCCACATATATGCATTAATACACAAGATTTGTTTTTCTCTTTCTGACTTACTTCACTCTGTATGACAGTCTCTAGATCCATCAACGTCTCTACAAATGACCCAATTTCATTCCTTTTTATGGCTTAGTAATATTCCATTTTATACTTGTACCACATCTTTATGCATTCTTCTGTCTGTGGACATTTAGGTTGCTTGCATTACCTGGATATTGTAAATAGTGATGCAATGAACATTGCGGTGAATGTCTCTTTTCGTTTTATGGTTTTGTCTGGGTATATGCCCAGTACTGGGATTGCTGTATCATATGGTAATTCTATTCTTAGTTTTATAAGAAACTCCATAACGTTCTCCACAGTGACTGTATCAATTTACATTCCCAAAAATAGTGGAAGAAGGTTCCTTATCTCCACACCCATTCCAACATTTGTTGTTTGTAGATTTTCTGATGATGCCCATTCTAACAGGTGTGAGGTGATACACCATGGAGGAGTCTATTTCGTTGAGCAAAGAGTAGGTCTTGTCTATTACATATTTGGCTTATGGAACGGTATGTGTGCTAATTTCAATCTCTGGTTTTATACAGCACCCCAACTCAACTTTCCCCTTAAGGATGCATAAGTTTTTTATCTAAATGTGAGACTCTGTTCGGTTTTGTAATTTAGTTTATGTGTAGCCAAGTTTACACTCCCTCTATTAGTGATATCTTATGATAATTATCTTTCTGTGTGTGACATATTTCTCTTAGAATCATCATACCTAAATCCACTCAATTTGCTGCTACAGGCCTGATGACATTGATTTCATTGCTGAGTGATATTCCGTTGTACGTAGGTAGCACAACTTCTTTATCCATTTTTTTCTTTCTGGGATATTTAATTTGTACTGGACTGGAGGTTCTTGTAAACACAGCAGCCCTAAATTTTGTGTTGGCTGTGTCTTGTTGATTTTAAATTTCCTAAGCTATAGGGGCAAAAGTGGAAGTGCCCTAGGCTCTGTAGCTTTGTTTTTCAGATGTTTCAGGATACACCATAAACATCTCCAGAGTGTCTGTTGGCAATTTACATCCCGCCCATCAGCATAACAAGGCTCCCTGTTCTCCATGGCCTGTCCTGTGTTTCTGGTTTTTACACTTTTTTCAGATGGCCCTTTTGACGAATGGGAAATGAGACTTCAATGTAGTGTGGATTTCCATTGCTGGAGTGCTTGGTTGGCCAAAAAGTGCATATGCGTTTTTTCTGAATATATTCAGGAAAAAATGTATACGCACTTTTTGTCCAAGTGCATCACTGTCAAAGATCTGCCGCTTTTCCCATGCTTTAAACGCAATTCCAATCTACCTCCTGATATATGATTCCTGCAATTCTGCCTCGTTTTCAAGTCCTCTTTGCAGACTTACTTCAATATATTTTTGCCAATAGCTGTCATTTATAACTCTGTGGGTTTGTGAATTACAGCGCCCGTGATTTCCTTTCTTAACTCGCTTCCTTGAAAGCTGGCCACAAAACCACAGGTTTGCTTCAGGCCGTAATCAGGGTGTGGCACGTCACTCTGAGCCTTTGGTTAATTCCTCTTCCTGGTGGGAAATTAGAGTTAAATGTGCTCCTCCAGACACCTGCCTCACTCCCAGCCCCTCGGTGATGTGTGTCCTCTGGTTTGAGGCCACATGTGATGGGTTCCTCATCTTTTGATGATGTGGCCCCACTGGTGTGAGGACACTCCTGCCTTCTTCCCATCCCCTTGGTGATGTGGTCCCTCCGGCGAGAGTCTGATCCTGGTTGGGTACCTCACACTTCTGTGAGGTGGGCCCTCTTCTCTGAGGTCATTCTTGCCTGGCTGGCACACCCCACCTTGGCGACGTCGGCCCTCTGGTGGCAGTTGGAGCCTGCTGGGAGCCTCCTCCCCTCGGTGATGAGGCCCTCTGGCATCAGGCCCTAACTGCTGGGTTCCCACATTTTCTGATACGTGCTAAGTGGTGCGAGGGCACTCCTGCCAGGTTCCCATTCCCATGGGCATGTGGGCCTTCTGCTCTAAGGTCCCAACACCTGTGTTGTTCACCGTTTCATGATGTTGGCTCTCTGGTGTTAGTTCACTCAGGCCTAGATCCCATAGACTCTGTGCTCTGAGCCGCCTGCTGGGAGGTTCCTACTGCTGGATTCCTTACCTTTTTTATTCTTTGGGTCCTGTGTTTTCACGCTCCTCCTTCCTGACTCACTCCCAGCCCATTTGTGATGTAGGTCTTCTGGTTTGAGGCCACCTGTGCCAGTTTCCTCACTTTTATTGATGTGGCCCCACTGGTGTGAGGACACTCCTGCCTGGTTCCCATCCCCTTGGTGATGGGGGCCCTCTGGTGAGAGTCTGATCCTGGCTGGATTCCTCACACTTCTGGGAGGTGGGCCCTCTGCTGTGAGGTCACTCCTGCCTGGCTGGCACACGTCACCTTGGCGATGTGCACCCTCACTTGGGAGTTGGTGCCTGCTGGGAGTCTCCTCCCCTCGGTAATGAGGACCCACTGGCGTCAGGCCCTAGCTCATGGGCTCCCAAAATTTTCTGATGTGCGGCCTGTCATGCGAGTACACTCCTGCCAGGGTCCCATCCCCATGGGGATGTGGGCTTTCTGCTGTGAGGTCCCAACGGCTGTGTTGCTCACAGTGTCAGAATGTGGGCCGTCTACTGTGAGTTCACTCCGGCATGGATCCCATAGCCTCGGTGCTCTGGGCCACCTGCTTGGAGCTTCCAACTGCGGGGTTCCTCACCTTTTTTATTCCATGGGCCCTCTGTTTTGAGTCTCCTCCTGCGTGCCTCACTCCCAGCCCTTTCGTGATGTGTGTCCCCTTGTTTGAGGCCACATGTGCTGTGTTCCTCACCTTTTGCTGATGTGGCCCCACTGGTGTGAGGGCACTCCTGCCTGGTTTCCATCCCCTTGGTGATGTGGGCCCTCTGGTTAGAGTCTGATCCTGGTTGGGTTCCTCACACTCCTGTGAGGTGAGCCCTCTGCTGTGAGGTAACTCCTGCCTGGCTTGCTCCCGTTGCCTTGGTGACGTCGGCCCTCTGGTGGCATTTGGAGCCTGCTGGTAGCCTCCTCTCCTCGGTGATGAGGGCCCTCTGGCGTCAGGCCCTAACTGCTGGGTTCCCCCATTTTCTGATATGTTCTAAGTTGTGCGAGGACACTCCTGTGAGGTTCCCATCCCCATGGGGATGTGGGCCTTCTGCTTTGAGGTCCCACCGGCTGGGTTGCTCACAGTTTCATGATGTGGGCCCTCTGCTGTGAGTTCACTGTGGCCTGGGTCCCATAGACTCCATGATCTGGGCCACCTGCTGGGAGGTTCAAACTGCTGGATTCCTCACATTTTTTATTCTGTGGGCCCTGTGTTGTTAGGCTACTCCTGCCTGCCTCACTCGGAGCCCCTTGGAAATGTGGGTCCTCTGGTTTAGGCCACATGTGCTGGGTTCCTCACCTTTGTATAATGTGGCCCCACTGGTGTGAGGACACTCCTGCCTTTTTCCGATCCCCTTGGTGATGTGGGTTCTCTGGTGAGAGTCTTATGCTGGCTGGGTTCCTCACTCTTCTGTGAGGTAGGCCCTCTGCTGTGAGGTCACTCCTGCCTGACTGGCACACGTCACCTTGGATACATGGGCCCTCAGTTGGGAGTTGGTGCCTGCTGAGGGTCTCCTCCCCTCGGTAATGAGGGACCGCTGGCGTCAGGCCCTAACTCCTGAGCTCCCAAAATTTTCTGATGTGCACCCTGTGGTGCGAGTACACTCCTGCCAGGTTCCCAACCCCATGGGAATGTTGGCCTTCTGCTCTGAGGTCCCAACATTGGGTTGCTCAGTTTCATGATGAGGGCCCTCTGGTGTGAGTTCACTCCGGCCTGGATCCCATAGCCTCGCTGCTGCTGGCCGACTGCAGGGAGGTTCCAACTGCGGGATTCCTCACCTTTTTTCTTCTATGGGCCCTCTGTTTTGAGACTCCTCCTGCCTGCTTCACTCCAGGCCCCATGGTGAAGTGTGTGCTCTGGTTTGAGTCTACGTGTGCTGGGTCCCTCACCTTTCAATTATGTGGCCCCACTGGTGTGAGGACACTCCTGCCTGGTTCCTATCCCCTTGGTGATGTGGGTCCTCTGATGAGAGTGTGATCCTGGCTGGGTTCCTCACCCTTCTGTGAGGTGGGCCCTCTGCTGTGAGGTCACTCCTGCCTGGCTGGCACACCCCGCCTTGGCAACGTCGGCCCTCTTGTGTCAGTTGGAGCCTGCTGGGAGCCTCCTCCCCTCCGTGATGAGGGCCCTCTGGCGTCAGGCCCTAACTGCTGGGTACCCACATTTTCTGATACATGCTAAGTGGTGTGAGGACACTCGTGCCATGTTCCCAACCCCATGGGAATGTGGGCCTTCTCCTCTGAGGTCACAATGGCTGGGTTGCTCACAGTTTCATGATGTGGGCCCTCTGCTGTGAGTTCACTGTGGCCTGGATCGCATAGACTCGGTGCTCTGGGCCACCTGCTGGGAGGTTCCCACTGCAGGATTCCTCAGCTTTTTTATTCTATTGGCCCTGTGTTGTGAGGCTACTCCTGCCTGACTCAATCCGAGATCCATGGTGATGTGGGTCCTCTGGTTTGAGACAACATGTGTTGGGTACCTCAACTTTCGATGATGTGGCCCAATGGGTGTGAAGACACTCCTGCCTGGTTCCCAGCCCCAAGCTGATGTGGGCACTCTGGTGAGAGTCTGATCCTGGCTGGGTACTTTAACCTTCTGTGAGGTGGGCCCTCTGATGTGAGGTCATTCCTGCCTGGTTGGCTCACGTCGCCTTGGTGAGGTGGGCCCTCTGTTGGCCACTGAAGCATGCTGGGAGCCTCCTACCCTCTTTAATGAGGGCCCTGGAAAAACCGGATATGCCCTTTAGACCAAGGGCATCATTGTCGAGGTTCTGCCTCTTTAATATGCTTTCAAAGGACTTCCCGTTTACCTCCTGAAATCGTATTCCTGGAATTCTGCCCCGCTTTCAAGTCCTCTTCGCAGCCTTACTTCAGATATTTTTGGACGATAGCTGTCATTTATAACTCTGCAGATTTGTGAATGGCAGTGGCTCTGAGCTCCTTTCTTCAACTCGCTTTCTTGTGAGCTGGCCACAAAACCGCAGGATTGCTTCAGGCCCTAATCTGGTTCTGGCACGGCATGCTGAGCCTTTGGCTATTTCCTCTTCCTAGTGGGAAATGAGCGTTAAATTTGCCCGTGCAGATACCTACAGCTAGTCTCTCATTGGTTCTCCCTATTCCTGTTCATGTTGCACAGAAATTGCAAACTGTGCCAAACAGGAGGTTAAAGGCACTGACTCTCCAAGTGGGGAGAGTGTTAGTAAAGTGTCTGGAATGGTAAACCCGAGTACCAGGGGACGAAAACTGAGATGCATTTAAAAATGTTTACCGGTCACACGGTGGACGATACTCTGGGTTTCCCATGCATGTTTTAGCTGAAGGAAGAATCCCTTAAACCTGGAGAGTTGGGACCAATGGAATGGGTACCAAGCAGTATGACTACAAAGGGTCTGCATTTGCTCACCGAACCTCACCAATGCTATCAGCCTGAAGGGTCCGGCCTTATGTCTCACCAAGCTCTGGGTGTAGATGTGGTAAATCCAGGTTGCATCACAAGCCCTGAATGAATTATTTAAGAATTGCTCTCTATTTCACTGTCATTGTGTTTTGTTTTTGTAATTCATTTTGATAATGGGATTTATCGGATTTTCACTGCTGCATTTATTCTGCTGTACACACGCTTGATTCTCTTACGTAGACATATAAATCCATGGGTTGTAAGATTCTTACTAGTCAGGTGTATTCCTAGGCGTTGAATGTGTGGTGTTGAGTCCATTTCGTAGAGCAAGGAGTAGGCCTTGACTCTAATGTATTTGGCTTATGGAAGGGTATCTGTGGTAATTTCAATCTCTGGTTTTATGCAGCACCCCAACTCACATTTCCGCTTAAGCAAGCATAAGTTGGTTTTCTAAATTTGAGACCCTGTTCTGTTTTGTAATTCAGTTCATGTGTAGCCAAGTTTACATTCCGTCTATTACTGATATCTTATGATGTTTCTTTCTCTGTGTGACTAATTTCACTTAGAATCATCGTAGCTGCATCCACTCATTATGCTGCAACAGGCCTGATGACATAGATTTCATTGCTGAGTGATATTCCATTGTACGTACGTACCACAACTTCTTTATCCATTTTTTGCTTTCTCGGATATTTAACTTGTACCATAGAGGAGGTTCTTATAAACAGAGCCATCCCAAACTTTGGGGTGGCTGTGTGTTTTTGATTTTAATTTCCCTAAGCTATAGGACCATAAGTGGAAGTGCCATAGGCTGTGTTGCTTTGTGTCCTACGTGTTTCAGGAAACACCATACTCTTCTGCAGAGTGGCTGTTGGCAATTTACGTCCCGCCCATCAGCATAACAAGGCTCCCTGTTCTCCATGACCTGTCCTGCCTTTCTGCATTTTACACTTTTTTCAGGTGGCCCTTTTGACCAGGGGGCAGTGAGACTTCATTATAGTGAAGATTTCCTTTACACGCTTGCTTGGTTGGCCAAAAAGTGTGTATGCGTTTTTTCCTGAATATATTCAGGAAAAAACAAATACGCCCTTTTTGGCCAAGTGCATCATTGTCGACATTCTGCCTCTTTTCCTATGCTTTAAGTGCAATTCCAGTCCACCCCCTCAAATCGTTTTCCTGAAATTCTGCCCCACTTTCAACTCCTCTTCGAAGACTTACTTCAATACATTTTTGGATGATAGCTGTCATTCATAACTCTGCAGGTTTGTGAATTACAGTGCCCCTGAGCTCCTTTCTTCAAATCGCTGTCTTGTGAGCTTGCCGCAAAACCGCATGATTGCTTCAGGCCCTAATCTGTTTCCAGCAGGGCACGCTGAGCCTTTGGTTAATTCCTCTTCCTAGTGGGAAATGAGCGTTACACTTGCCCGTGCAGACACCTAGAGCTAGTCTCTCATTGGTTCTCCCTATTCCTGTTCATCTTGTGCAGAAATTGCAAACTGTGCCAAACAGGACGTTAAAGGCACTGACTCTCCAAGTGGGGAGAGTGTTAGCAAAGCTTCTGGAATGGTGAACCCGAGTACCAGGGGACGAAACATGAGAGGCACTTGAAAACGTTTCCCAATCACACGGTGGACCATACTCTGGGTTTCCCATGCATGTTTTACCTGAAGAAAGAATCCCTTAAACCTGGAGAGCTGGGACCCATGGAATGGGTACCATGCAGTGTGACTTCAAAGGGTCTGTGTTTGCTCACCGAACCTCACCAATGCTATCAGCCCGAAGTATCCAGCCTTATGTCTCACCCAGCTCTGGGTCTAGATGTGGTAAATCCAGGTTGCATCACAAGCCCTGAATGAATTATTTAAGAATTGTTCTCTATTTCACTGTCATTGTGTTTTGTTTTTGAAATTTATTTTGATAATTGGATTTATCGGATTTTCACTGCTGCGTTTAGGCCACTGTACACACAGTTGATTTCCTTATGGAGACATATAAATCCATGGGTTTTAAGATTCTTACTTGTCAGGTATATTCCCAGGCGTTGAATATGGGGTTTTGAGTCCATTTCGTTGAGCAAGGAGTAGGTCTTGTCTCTTATATATTTGGCTTATGGAACGGTATCTGTGCTAACTTCAATCTCTGGTTTTATGCAGCACCCCAACTCACCTTTCCCCATAAGCAAGCATAAGTTGGTTTTCTAAATTTGAGACCCTGTTCTCTTTTGTAACTCAGTTCATGTGTAGCCAAGTTTACATTCCGTGTATTAGTGATAGCTTATGATGTTTCTTTTTCTGTGTGACTTATTTCTCGTAGAACCATCCTACCTGAATCAACTCATCATGCCGCTACCGGCCTGGTGACGTAGATTTCATTGCTGAGTGATATTCCATTGTACATGCGTACCACAACTTCTTTATCCATTTTTTGCTTTCTCGGATATTTAACTTGTACCGTAGAGGAGGTTCTTGTAAACAGAGCCGTCCCAAACTTTGGGGTGGCTGTGTGTTTTTTATTTTAATTTCCGTAAGCTATAAGAACATAAGTGGAAGTGCCATAGGCTGTGTTGCTTTGTTTCCTACGTGTTTCAGGAAACACCATACACTTCTCCAGAGTGGCTGTTGGCAATTTACATCTCGCCCATCAGCATAACAAGGCTCCCTGTTCTCCATGACCTGTCCTGCCTTTCTGGATTTTACACTGTTTTCAGATGGCCCTTTTGACCGGGGGGCAGTGAGACTTCATTGTAGTGCAGATTTCCATTACACGCTAGCTTGGTTGGCCAAAAAATGGCGTATGCGTTTTTTCCTGAATATATTCAGGAAAAAACGCATACACACTTTTTGGCCAAGTGCATCATTGTGGACATTCTGCCTCTTTTCCTATGCTTTAAGTGCAATTCCAGTCTACCCCCTGAAATCGTTTTCCTGAAATTCTGCCCCGCTTTCAAGTCCTCTTCGAAGACTTACTTCAATACATTTTTGGACGATAGCTGTCATTCATAACTCTGCAGGTTTGTGAATTACAGTGCCCCTGAGCTCCTTTCTTCAAATCGCTTTCTTGTGAGCTGACCGCAAAACCACAGGATTGCTTCAGGCCCTAATCTGTTTCCGGCAGGGCACGCTGAGCCTTTGGTTAATTCCTCTTCCTGGTGGGAAATGAGCGGTACGTTTGCCCGTGCAGACATCTACAGCTAGTCCCTCATTGGTTCTCCCTATTGCTGTTCATCTTGCGCAGAAATTGCAAACTGTGCCAAACAGGAGGTTAAAGGCACTGACTCTCCAAGTGGGGAGAGTGTTAGTAAAGCGTCTGGAATGGTGAACCCGAGTACCAGGGGACGAAACCTGAGATGCATTTGACAACGTTTCCCAATCACACGGTGGACCATACTCTGGGATTCCCATGCATGTTTTAGCTGAAGGAAGAATCCCTTAAACCTGGAGAGTTGGGACCCATGGAATGGGTACCATGCAGTATGACTTCAAAGGGTCTGCATTTGCTCACCGAACCTCACCAATGCTATCAGCCCGAAGTGTCCAGCCTTATGTCTCACCCAGCTCTGGGTGTAGTTGTGGTAAATCCAGGTTGCATCACAAGCCCTGAATGAATTATTTAAGAATTGCTCTCTATTTCACTGTCATTGTGTTTTGTTTTTGAAATTTATTTTGATAATGGGATTTATCGGATATTCACTGCTGCGTTTAGGCCGCTGTACACACGCTTGATTTCCTTATGGAGACATATAAATCCATGGGTTTTAAGATTCTTACTTGTCAGGTATATTCCGAGGCATTGAATATCGGGTGTTGAGTCCATTTCGTTGAGCAAGGAGTAGGTCTTTTCTATTATATATTTGGCTTATGGAACGGTATCTGTGCTAATTTCTTTTTTTTTTTAAAGTCTTTATTGGGGTATAATTGCTTTACAATGGTGTGTTAGTTTCTGCTTTATAACAAAGTGAATCAGTTATACATATACATATGTTCCCATATGTCTTCCCTCTTGCGTCTCCCTCCCTCCCACTCTCCCTATCCCACCCCTCCAGGCTTTCCCAAAGCACCGAGCTAATATCCCTATGCCTTGCGACTGCTTCCCCCTAGCTATCTACCTTACTACATTTGTTAGTGTGTATATGTCCATGACTCTCTCTCGCCCTGTCAAAGCTCACCCTTCCCCCTCCCCATATTCTCAAGTCCGTTCTCCAGTAGGTCTGTGTCTTTATTCCTCTCTTACCCCTAGGTTCTTCATGACTTTTTTTCCCCTTAAATTCCATATATATGTGTTAGCATATGGTATTTGTCTTTTTCTTTCTGACTTACTTCACTCTGTATGACAGACTCTAGGTCTATCCATCTCATTACAAATAGCTCAATTTCATTTCTTTTTAAGGCTGAGTAATATTCCATTGTATATATGTGCCACATCTTCTTTATCCATTCATCCGATGATGGGCGCTTAGGTTGTTTCCATCTCCGGGCTATTGTAAATAGAACTGCAATGAACATTTTGGTACATGACTCTTTTTGAATTTTGGTTTTCTCAGGGTATATGCCCAGTAGTGGGATTGCTGGGTCATATGGTAATTCTATTTGTTGTTTTTTAAGGAACCTCCATACTGTTCTCCATAGTGGCTGAACCAATTCACATTCCCACCAGCAGTGCAAGAGTGTTCCCTTTTCTCCACACCCTCTCCAGCATTTATTGTTTCTAGATTTTTTGATGATGGCCATTCTGACTGGTGTGAGATGATATCTCATTGTAGTTTTGATTTGCATTTCTCTAATGATTAATGATGTTGAGCATTCTTTCATGTGTTTGTTGGCATTCTGTATATCTTCTTTGGAGAAATGTCTATTTAGGTCTTCTGCCCATTTTTGGATTGGGTTGTTTGTTTTTTTGTTATTGAGCTGCATGAGCTGCTTGTAAATTTTGGAGATTAATCCTTTGTCATTTGCAAATATTTTCTCCCATTCTGAGGAATGTCTATTGGTCTTGATTATGGTTTCCTTTGCTGTGCAAAAGCTTTGAAGTTTCATTAGGTCCCATTTGTTTATTTTTGTTTTTATTTCCATTACTCTAGGAGGTGGGTCAGAAAGGATCTTGCTGTGATTTATGTCATAGAGTGTTCTGCCTATGTTTTCCTCTAAGAGTTTGATAGTTTCTGGCCTTACATTTAGGTCTTTAATCCATTTTGAGCTTATTTTTGTGTATGGTGTTAGGGAGTGATCTAATCTCATACTTTTACATGTACCTGTCCAGTTTTCCCAGCACCATTTATTGAAGAGGCTGTCCTTTCTCCACTGTACATTCCTGCCACCTTTATCAAAGATAAGGTGTCCATATGTGTGTGGGTTTATCTCTGGGCTTTCTATCCTGTTCCATTGATCTATCTTTCTGTTTTTGTGCCAGTACCATACTGTCTTGATTACTGTAGCTTTGTAGTATAGTCTGAAGTCAGGGAGCCTGATTCCTCCAGCTCCTTTTTTCGTTCTCAAGATTGCTTTGGCTATTCGGGGTTTTTTGTGTTTCCATACAAATTGTGAAATTTTTTGTTCTAGTTCTGTGAAAAATGCCAGTGGTAATTTGATAGGGATTGCATTGAATCTGTAGATTGCTTTGGGTAGTAGAGTCATTTTCACAAGGTTGATTCTTCCCATCCAAGAACATGGTATATCTCTCCATCTATTTGTATCATCTTTAATTTCTTTCATCAGTGTCTTATAATTTTCTGCATACAGGTCTTTCGTCTCCTTAGGTAGGTTTATTCCTAGATATTTTATTCTTTTTGTTGCAATGGTAAATGGGAGTGTTTTCTTGATTTCACTTTCAGATTTTTCATCATTAGTATATAGGAATGCCAGAGATTTCTGTGCATTAACTTTGTATCCTGCTACTTTACCAAATTCATTGATTAGCTCTAGTAGTTTTCTGGTAGCATCTTTAGGATTCTCTATGTATAGTATCATGTCATCTGCAAACAGTGACAGCTTTACTTCTTCTTTTCCGATTTGGATTCCTTTTATTTCCTTTTCTTCTCTGATTGCTGTGGCTAAAACTTCCAAAACTATGTTGAATAAGAATGGTGAGGGTGGGCAACCTTGTCTTGTTCCTGATCTTAGTGGAAATGCTTTCAGTTTTTCACCATTGAGGATGATGTTTGCTGTGGGCTTGTCATATATGGCCTTTATTATGTTGAGGAAAGTTCCCTCTATGCCTACTTTCTGCAGGGTTTTTTATCATAAATGGGTGTTGAATTTTGTCGAAAGCTTTCTCTGCATCTATTGAGATGATCATATGGTTTTTCTCCTTCAATTTGTTAATATGGTTTATCACATTGATAGATTTGCGTATATTAAAGAATCCTTGCATTCCTGGAATAAACCCCACTTGATCATGGTGTATGATCCTTTTAATGTGCTGTTGGATTCTGTTTGCTAGTATTTTGTTGAGGATTTTTGCATCTATGTTCATCAGTGATATTGGCCTGTAGTTTTCTTTCTTTGTGACATCCTTGTCTGGTTTTGGTATCAAGGTGATGGTGGCGTCGTAGAAGGAATTTGGGAGTGTTCCTCCCTCTGCTATATTTTGGAAGAGTTTGAGAAGGAGAGGTGTTAGCTCTTCTCTAAACGTTTGATAGAATTCACCTGTGAAGCCATGTGGTCCTGGGCTTTTGTTTGTTGGAAGATTTTTAATCACAGTTTCAATTTCTGTGCTTGTGATTGGTCTGTTCATATTTTCTATTTCTTCCTGATTCAGTCTTGGCAGGTTGTGCATTTCTAAGAATTTGTCCATTTCTTCCAGATTGTCCGTTTTATTGGCATAGAGTTGCTTGTAGTAATCTCTCATGATTTTTTTTATTTCTGCAGTGTCAGTTGTTACTTCTCCTTTTTCATTTCTAATTCTATTGATTTGAGTCTTCTCCCTTTTTCTCTTGATGAGTCTGGCTAGTGGTTTATCTATTTTGTTTATCTTCTCAAAGAACCAGCTTTTAGTTTTATTGATCTTTGCTATCATTTCCTTCATTTCTTTTTCATTTATTTCTGATCTGATTTTTATGATTTCTTTCCTTCTGCTAGCTTTGGGGTTTTTTTGTTCTTCTTTCTCTAATTGCTTGAGGTGCAAGGTTAGGTTGTTTATTCGAGATGTTTCCTGCTTCTTAAGGTGGGCTTGTATTGCTATAAACTTCCCCCTTAGAACTGCTTTTGCTGCATCCCATAGGTTTTGGGTCGTTGTGTCTCCATTGTCATTTGTTTCTAGGTATTTTTTAATTTCCTCTTTGATTTCTTCAGTGATCACTTCATTATTAAGTAGTGTATTGTTTAGCCTCCATGTGTTTGTATTTTTTACAGATCTTTTCCTGTAATTGATATCTAGTCTCATGGCGTTGTGGTCAGAAAAGATACTTGATACAATTTCAATTTTCTTAAATTTACCAAGGCTTGATTTGTGACCCAAGATATGATCTATCCTGGAGAATGTTCCATGAGCACTTGAGAAAAATGTGTATTCTGTTGTTTTTGGATGGAGTGTCCTATAAATATCAATTAAGTCCATCTTGTTTAATGTATCATTTAAAGCTTGTGTTTCCTTATTTATTTTCATTTTGGATGATCTGTCCATGGGTGAAAGTGGGGTGTTAAAGTCCCCTACTATGAATGTGTTACTGTCGATCTCCCATTTTATGGCTGTTAGTATTTGCCTTATGTATTGAGGTGCTCCTATGTTGGGTGCATAAATATTTACAATTGTTATATCTTCTTCTTGGATCGATCCCTTGATCATTACGTAGTGTCCTTCTTTGTCTCTTGTAATAGTCCTTATTTTAAAGTCTATTTTGTCTGATATGAGAATTGCTACTCCAGCTTTCTTTTGGTTTCCATTTGCATGGAATATCTTTTTCCATCCCCTTATTTTCAGTCTGTATGTGTCTCTAGGTCTGAAGTGGGTCTATTGTAGACAGCATATATAAGGGTCTTGTTTTTGTATCCATTCAGCCAATCTGTGTCTTTTGGTGGGAGCATTTAGTCCATTTACATTTTTTTTTTTAAACATCTTTATTGGGGTATAATTGCTTTACAATTGTGTGTTAGTTTCTGCTTTATAACAAAGTGAATCAGTTATACATATACATATGTTCCCATATGTCTTCCCTCTTGCGTCTCCCTCCCTCCCACTCTCCCTATCCCACCCCTCCAGGCTGTCACAAAGCACCGAGCTAATATCCCTGTGCCTTGCGGCTGCTTCCCCCTAGCTATCTACCTTACTACGTTTGTTAGTGTGTATATGTCCATGACTCTCTCTCACCCTGTCAAAGCTCACCCTTCCCCCTCCCCATATTCTCAAGTCCGTTCTCCAGTAGGTCTGCGTCTTTATTCCTGTCTTACCCCTAGGTTCTTCATGACATTTTTTCCCCCTTAAATTCCATATATATGCGTTAGCATACGGTATTTGTCTTTTTCTTTCTGACTTACTTCACTCTGTATGACAGACTCTAGGTCTATCCACCTCATTACAAATAGCTCAATTTCGTTTCTTTTTATGGCTGAGTAATATTCCATTGTATATATGTGCCACATCTTCTTTATCCATTCATCCGATGATGGGCGCTTAGGTTGTTTCCATCTCCGGGCTATTGTAAATAGAGCTGCAATGAACATTTTGGTACATGACTCTTTTTGAATTTTGGTTTTCTCAGGGTATATGCCCAGTAGTGGGATTGCTGGGTCATATGGTAATTCTATTTGTAGTTTTTTAAGGAACCTCCATACTGTTCTCCATAGTGGCTGAACCAATTCACATTCCCACCAGCAGTGCAAGAGTGTTCCCTTTTCTCCACACCCTCTCCAGCATTTATTGTTTCTAGATTTTTTGATGATGGCCATTCTGACTGGTGTGAGATGATATCTCATTGTAGTTTTGATTTGCATTTCTCTAATGATTAATGATGTTGAGCATTCTTTCATGTGTTTGTTGGCATTCTGTATATCTTCTTTGGAGAAATGTCTATTTAGGTCTTCTGCCCATTTTTGGATTGGGTTGTTTGTTTTTTTGTTATTGAGCTGCATGAGCTGCTTGTAAATTTTGGAGATTAAACCTTTGTCAGTTGCTTCATTTGCAAATATTTTCTCCCATTCTGAGGGTTGTCTTTTGGTCTTGATTATGGTTTCCTTTGCTGTGCAAAAGCTTTGAAGTTTCATTAGGTCCCATTTGTTTATTTTTGTTTTTATTTCCATTACTCTAGGAGGTGGGTCAGAAAGGATCTTGCTGTGATTTATGTCATAGAGTGTTCTGCCTATGTTTTCCTCTAAGAGTTTGATAGTTTCTGGCCTTACATTTAGGTCTTTAATCCATTTTGAGCTTATTTTTGTGTATGGTGTTAGGGAGTGATCTAATCTCATACTTTTACATGTACCTGTCCAGTTTTCCCAGCACCATTTATTGAAGAGGCTGTCCTTTCTCCACTGTACATTCCTGCCACCTTTATCAAAGATAAGGTGTCCATATGTGCGTGGGTTTATCGCTGGGCTTTCTATCCTGTTCCATTGATCTATATTTCTGTTTTTGTGCCAGTACCATACTGTCTTGATTACTGTAGCTTTGTAGTATAGTCTGAAGTCAGGGAGCCTGATTCCTCCAGCTCCTTTTTTCGTTCTCAAGATTGCTTTGGCTATTCGGGGTCTTTTGTGTTTCCATACAAATTGTGAAATTTTTTGTTCTAGTTCTGTGAAAAATGCCAGTGGTAGTTTGATAGGGATTGCATTGAATCTGTAGATTGCTTTGGGTAGTAGAGTCATTTTCACAATGTTGATTCTTCCCATCCAAGAACATGGTATATCTCTCCATCTATTTGTATCATCTTTAATTTCTTTCATCAGTGTCTTATAATTTTCTGCATACAGGTCTTTCGTCTCCTTAGGTAGGTTTATTCCTAGATATTTTATTCTTTTTGTTGCAATGGTAAATGGGAGTGTTTTCTTGATTTCACTTTCAGATTTTTCATCATTAGTATATAGGAATGCCAGAGATTTCTGTGCATTAACTTTGTATCCTGCTACTTTACCAAATTCATTGATTAGCTCTAGTAGTTTTCTGGTAGCATCTTTAGGATTCTCTATGTATAGTATCATGTCATCTGCAAACAGTGACAGCTTTACTTCTTCTTTTCCGATTTGGATTCCTTTTATTTCCTTTTCTTCTCTGATTGCTGTGGCTAAAACTTCCAAAACTATGTTGAATAAGAGTGGTGAGAGTGGGCAACCTTGTCTTGTTCCTGATCTTAGTGGAAATGCTTTCAGTTTTTCACCATTGAGGATGATGTTTGCTGTGGGCTTGTCATATATGGCCTTTATTATGTTGAGGAAAGTTCCCTCTATGCCTACTTTCTGCAGGGTTTTTAGCATAAATGGGTGTTGAATTTTGTCAAAAGCTTTCTCTGCATCTATTGAGATGATCATATGGTTTTTCTCTTTCAATTTGTTAATATGGTTTATCACATTGATAGATTTGCGTATATTGAAGAATCCTTGCATTCCTGGAATAAACCCCACTTGATCATGGTGTATGATCCTTTTAATGTGCTGTTGGATTCTGTTTGCTAGTATTTTGTTGAGGATTTTTGCATCTATGTTCATCAGTGATATTGGCCTGTAGTTTTCTTTCTTTGTGACATCCTTGTCTGGTTTTGGTATCAAGGTGATGGTGGCCTCGTAGAAGGAATTTGGGAGTGTTCCTCCCTCTGCTATATTTTGGAAGAGTTTGAGAAGGAGAGGTGTTAGCTCTTCTCTAAACGTTTGATAGAATTCACCTGTGAAGCCATCTGGTCCTGGGCTTTTGTTTGTTGGAAGATTTTTAATGACAGTTTCAATTTCAGTGCTTGTGATTGGTCTGTTCATATTTTCTATTTCTTCCTGATTCAGTCTTGGCAGGTTGTGCATTTCTAAGAATTTGTCCATTTCTTCCAGATTGTCCATTTTATTGGCATAGAGTTGCTTGTAGTAATCTCTTATGATTTTTTTTATTTCTGCAGTGTCAGTTGTTACTTCTCCTTTTTCATTTCTAATTCTATTGATTTGAGTCTTCTCCCTTTTTTTCTTGATGAGTCTGGCTAGTGGTTTATCTATTTTGTTTATCTTCTCAAAGAACCAGCTTTTAGTTTTATTGATCTTTGCTATCGTTTCCTTCATTTCTTTTTCATTTATTTCTGATCTGATTTTTATGATTTCTTTCCTTCTGCTAGCTTTGGGGTTTTTTTGTTCTTCTTTCTCTAATTGCTTGAGGTGCAAGGTTAGGTTGTTTATTCGAGATGTTTCCTGCTTCTTAAGGTGGGCTTGTATTGCTATAAACTTCCCCCTTAGAACTGCTTTTGCTGCATCCCATAGGTTTTGGGTCGTTGTGTCTCCATTGTCATTTGTTTCTAGGTATTTTTTTATTTCCTCTTTGATTTCTTCAGTGATCACTTCATTATTAAGTAGTGTATTGTTTAGCTTCCATGTGTTTGTATTTTTTACAGATCTTTTCCTGTAATTGATATCTAGTCTCATGGCGTTGTGGTCAGAAAAGATACTTGATACAATTTCAATTTTCTTAAATTTACCAAGGCTTGATTTGTGACCCAAGATATGGTCTATCCTGGAGAATGTTCCATGAGCACTTGAGAAAAATGTGTATTCTGTTGTTTTTGGATGGAGTGTCCTATAAATATCAATTAAGTCCATCTTGTTTAATGTATCATTTAAAGCTTGTGTTTCCTTATTTATTTTCATTTTGGATGATCTGTCCATGGGTGAAAGTGGGGTGTTAAAGTCCCCTACTATGAATGTGTTACTGTCAATCTCCCCTTTTATGGCTGTTAGTATTTGCCTTATGTATTGAGGTGCTCCTATGTTGGGTGCATAAATATTTACAATTGTTATATCTTCTTCTTGGATCGATCCCTTTATCATTATGTAGTGTCCTTCTTTGTCTCTTGTAATAGTCCTTATTTTAAAGTCTATTTTGTCTGATATGAGAATTGCTACTCCAGCTTTCTTTTGGTTTCCATTTGCATGGAATATCTTTTTCCATCCCCTTATTTTCAGTCTGTATGTGTCTCTAGGTCTGAAGTGGGTCTATTGTAGACAGCATATATAAGGGTCTTGTTTTTGTATCCATTCAGCCAATCTGTGTCTTTTGGTGGGAGCATTTAGTCCATTTACATTTAAGGTAATTATCGATATGTATGTTCCTATTCCCATTTTCTATATTGTTTTGGGTTCGTTATTATAGGTCTTTTCCTTCTCTTGTGTTCCTTGTCTAGAGAAGTTCCTTTAGCATTTGCTGTAAAGCTGGTTTGGTGGTGCTAAACTCTCTCAGCTTTTGCTTGTCTGTAAAGGTTTTAATTTCTCCATCAAATCTGAATGAGATCCTTGCTGGGTAGAGTAGCCTTGGTTGCAGGTTTTTCTCCTTCATCACTTTCAGTATGTCCTGCCACTCCCTTCTGGCTTGTAGGGTTTCTGCTGAGAGATCAGCTGTTAACCTTATGGGGATTCCCTTGTGTGTTATTTGCTGTTTTTCCCTTGCTGCTTTTAATATGCTTTCTTTGTATTTAATTTTTGACAGTTTGATTAATATGTGTCTTGGCGTATTTCTCCTTGTATTTATCCTGTATGGGACTCTCTGTACTTCCTGGACTTGATTAACTATTTCCTTTCCCATATTAGGGAAGTTTTCAACTATAATCTCTTCAAATATTTTCTCAGTCCCTTTCTTTTTCTCTTCTTCTTCTGGAACCCCTATAATTCGAATGTTGGTACGTTTAATGTTGTCCCAGAGGTCTCTGAGACTGTCCTCAGTTCTTTTCATTCTTTTTTCTTTATTCTGCTCTGCAGTAGTTATTTCCACTATTTTATCTTCCAGGTCACTTATCCGTTCTTCTGCCTCAGTTATTCTGTTATTGATCCCATCTAGAGTACTTTTAATTTCATTTATTGCGTTGTTCATCATTGCTTGTTTCATCTTTATTTCTTCTAGGTCCTTGTTAACTGCTTCTTGCATTTTGTCCATTCTACTTCCAAGATTTCGGATCATCCTTACTATCATTATTCTGAATTCTTTTTCAGGTAGACTGCCTATTTCCTCTTCATTTGTTAGGTCTGGTGCATTTTTATCTTGCTCCTTCATCTGCTGTGTGTTTTTCTGTCTTCTCATTTTGCTTATCTTACTGTGTTTGGGGTCTCCTTTTTGCAGGCTGCACGTTCGTAGTTCCCGTTGTTTTTGATGTCTGTCTTCAGTGGCTAAGGTTGTTTCAGTGGGTTGTGTAGGCTTCCTGGTGGAGGGGACTAGTGCCTGTGTTCTGGTGGATGAGGCTGGATCTTGTCTCTCTAGTGGGCAGGTTCACGTCTGGTGGTGTGTTTTGGGGTGTCTGTGGCCTTATTATGATTTTAGGCAGCCTCTCTGCTAATGGGTGGGGTTGTGTTCCTGTTTTGCTAGTTGTTTGGCATAGGTTGTCTAGCACTGTGGCTTGCTGGTCGTTGAGTGAAGCTGGGTGCTGGTGTTAAGATGGAGGTCACTGGGAGATTTCCACCGTTTAATATTATGTGGAGCTGGGAGGTCTCTTGTTGACCAGTGTCCTGAAGTTGGCTCTCCTACCTCAGAGGCAGAGCCCTGACTCCTGGCTGGAGCACCAAGAGCCTTTCATCCACACGGCTCAGAATAAAAGGGAGAAAAAGTAGAGAGAATTAGTAGAAGTATGAGGAAAGAAAGAAGGAAAGGAGGAAAGGAAGGAAGGAAGAAAGAAGCAAAGAAGGAAAGAAAGGAGGGAGGGAGGGAGGAAGGAAGGAAGGAAGGAAGGAGGGAAAGAAGGAAAAACGACAGAAAGAAAGAAGATACAGTAAAAATAAAATAAAGTATAATATAGTTATTGAATTAAAAAATATTTAGAAAAAAAAAAAAAAGAGGGACGGATAGAACCTTAGGACAAATGTTGGAAGCAAAGCTATACAGAGAAAATCTTATACAGAAGCATACACATACACCTTCACAAAAAGAGGTAAAGGGGGAAAAGTCATAAATCTTGCTCTCAGAGACCACCTCCTCAATTTGGGGTGATTCGTTGTCTAAAGGAGGGAAGGACGGAAAGAAAGAAAGAAAGAAAGAAGGAA
Source organism: Delphinapterus leucas (assembly GCF_059928025.1). NCBI lineage: Eukaryota > Metazoa > Chordata > Mammalia > Artiodactyla > Monodontidae > Delphinapterus > Delphinapterus leucas. Next base: position 20,364,618 of record NW_028322234.1, read on the forward strand.
CGACGGTAAAGTATAATAAAGTTATTACAATTAAAATTAATTATTGAGAAAAAAAATTTTTTTTTTTTTAAAAACCATGGACGGATAGAGCCCTAGGACAAATGGTGGAAGCAAGAGTATACAGACAAGATGTCACACATAAGCATACACGTACATATTCACAAAAAGAGGAGAAGGGAAAAAAATCATAGATCTCGCTCCTAAATTCCACCTCTTCAATTTGGGATCATTCCTTGTCTATTCAGGTATTCCACAGATGCAGGGTATATCAAGTTGATTGTGGAGCTTTAATCCTCTGCTTCTGAGGCTGCTGGGAAAGATTTCCCTTTCTCTTCTTTGTTCTCACAGCTCACAGGAGCTCAGCTTTGGATTTGGCCCTGCCTCTGCGTGTAGGTCGCTGGAGGGCGTCTGTTTTTTGCTCAGACAGGACGGGGTTAAAGGAGCCGCTGATTCGGGGGCTCAGGCTTACTCAGGCCGGGGGTGAGGGGGGGGAAGGAGGGGCACTGCGTGCGGGGCGGGCCTGCGGCGTCAGAGGCGGCGTGACGTTGCGGCAGAGGCCGGCGTGACGTTGCACCAGCCTGAGGCCCGCCGTGCGTTCTCCCGGGGAAGTTGTCCCTGGTTCCCGGGAACCTGGCAGTGGCGGGCTGCACAGGCTCCGCAGAAGAGGGGTGTGGAGAGTGACCTGTGCTCGCACACAGGCCCCTTGGTGGCGGCAGCAGCAGCCTTAGCGTCTCCCGCCCGTCTCTGGGGTCCGCGCTTTTAGCCGCGGCTCGCGCCCGTCTCTGGGGTTCGCGCTTTTTGCCGCGGCTCGTGCCCGTCTCTGGGGTTCGCGCTTTTAGCCGCGGCTCGCGCCCGTCTCTGGAGTTCCTTTAAGCAGCGCTCTTAAACCCCTCTCCTCGCGCACCAGGAAACAAAGAGGGAAGAAAAAGTCTCTTGCCTCTTCGGCTGGTGCAGGCTTTTCCCCGAACTCCCTCCCGGCTAGTCGTGGTGCACTAACCCCTTCAGGCTATGTTCAAGCCGCCAACCCCAGTCCTCTCCCTGCGCTCTGTCCAAAACCGAAACCCGAGCTTCAGCTCGCAGCCCCGCCCGCCCGGGCGGGTGAGCAGACAAGCCTCTCGGGCTGGTGAGTGCCGGTCGGCACCGATCCTCTGTGCGGGAATCTCCCCGCTTTGCCCTCCGCACCCGTCGCTGTGCACTACTCCTCGGTCCCGAAGCCCCCCCCTCCGCCTCCCGCAGTCTCCGCCCGCGGAGGGGCTTCCTAGTGTGTGGAAACTTTTCCTCCTTCACAGCTCCCTCCCACTGGCGCAGGTGCCGTCCTTATTCTTTTGTCTCTGTTTTTTCTTTTTTTCTTTTGCCCTACCCAGGTACGTGGGGAGTTTCTTGCCTTTTGGGAGGTCTGAGGTCTTCTGCCAGCCTTCAGTAGGTGTTCTGTAGGAGTTGTTCCACGTGTAGATGTATTTCTGGTGTATCCGTGGGGAGGAAGGCGATCTCCGCGTCTTACTCTTCCGCCATCTTCAAGGTCCCCCAGTCCATTTACATTTAAGGTAATTATCGATATGTATGTTCCTATTCCCATTTTCTATATTGTTTTGGGTTCGTTATTATAGGTCTTTTCCTTCTCTTGTGTTCCTTGTCTAGAGAAGTTCCTTTAGCATTTGTTGTAAAGCTGGTTTGGTGGTGCTGAACTCTCTCAGCTTTTGCTTGTCTGTAAAGGTTTTAATTTCTCCATCAAATCTGAATGAGATCCTTGCTGGGTAGAGTAGTCTTGGTTGCAGGTTTTTTTCCTACATCACTTTCAGTATGTCCTGCCACTCCCTTCTGGCTTGTAGGGTTTCTGCTGAGAGATCAGCTGTTAACCTTATGGGGATTCCCTTGTGTGTTATTTGCTGTTTTTCCCTTGCTGCTTTTAATATGCTTTCTTTGTATTTAATTTTTGACAGTTTGATTAATATGTGTCTTGGCGTATTTCTCCTTATATTTATCCTGTATGGGACTCTCTGTACTTCCTGGACTTGATTAACTATTTCCTTTCCCATATTAGGGAAGTTTTCAACTATAATCTCTTCAAATATTTTCTCAGTCCCTTTCTTTTTCTCTTCTTCTTCTGGAACCCCTATAATTCGAATGTTGTTGCGTTTAATGTTGTCCCAGAGGTCTCTGAGACTGTCCTCAGTTCTTTTCATTCTTTTTTCTTTATTCTGCTCTGCAGTAGTTATTTCCACTATTTTATCTTCCAGGTCACTTATCCGTTCTTCTGCCTCAGTTATTCTGTTATTGATCCCATCTAGAGTACTTTTAATTTCATTTATTGCATTGTTCATCATTGCTTGTTTCATCTTTATTTCTTCTAGGTCCTTGTTAACTGTTTCTTGCATTTTGTCCATTCTATTTCCAAGATTTCGGATCATCCTTACTATCATTATTCTGAATTCTTTTTCAGGTAGACTGCCTATTTCTTCTTCATTTGTTAGGTCTGGTGCATTTTTATCTTGCTCCTTCATCTGCTGTGTGTTTTTCTGTCTTCTCATTTTGCTTATCTTACTGTGTTTGGGGTCTCCTTTTTGCAGGCTGCACGTACGTGTTCCCGTTGTTTTTGATGTCTGTCTCCAGTGGATAAGGTTGTTTCAGTGGGTTGTGTAGGCTTCCTGGTGGAGGGGACTAGTGCCTGTGTTCTGGTGGATGAGGCTGGATCTTGTCTCTTTAGTGGGCAGGTTCACTTCTGGTGGTGTGTTTTGGGGTGTCTGTGGCCTTATTATGATTTTAGGCAGCCTCTCTGCTAATGGGTGGGGTTGTGTTCCTGTTTTGCTAGTTGTTTGGCATAGGTTGTCTAGCACTGTGGCTTGCTGGTCGTTGAGTGAAGCTGGGTGCTGGTGTTAAGATGGAGGTCACTGGGAGATTTCCACCATTTAATATTATGTGGAGCTGGGTGGCCTCTTGTTGACCAGTGCCCTGAAGTTGGCTCTCCTACCTCAGAGGCAGAGCCCTGACTCCTGGCTGGAGCACCAAGAGCCTTTCATCCACACGGCTCAGAATAAAAGGGAGAAAAAGTAGAGAGAATTAGTAGAAGTATGAGGAAAGAAAGAAGGAAAGGAGGAAAGGAAGGAAGGAAGAAAGAAGCAAAGAAGGAAAGAAAGGAGGGAGGGAGGGAGGAAGGAAGGAAGGAAGGAAGGAGGGAAAGAAGGAAAAAAGACAGAAAGAAAGAAGATAAGTAAAAATAAAATAAAGTATAATATAGTTATTGAATTAAAAAATATTTAGAAAAAAAAAGGGGACGGATAGAACCTTAGGACAAATGTTGGAAGCAAAGCTATACAGAGAAAATCTTACACAGAAGCATACACATACACCTTCACAAAAAGAGGTAAAGGGGGAAAAATCATAAATCTTGCTCTCAGAGACCATCTCCTCAATTTGGGGTGATTCGTTGTCTAAAGGAGGGAAGGAAGGAAGGAAAGAAAGAAAGAAAGAACGAAGGTAAAGTATAATAAAGTTATTACAATTAAAATTAATTATTGAGAAAAAAAGTTTTTTAAAAAACCATGGACAGATAGAGCCCTAGGACAAATGGTGGAAGCAAGAGTATACAGGCACGGTCTCACACAGAAGCATACACGTACACATTCACAAAAAGAGGAGAAGGGAAAAAAATCATAGATCTCGCTCCTAAATTCCACCTCTTCAATTTGGGATCATTCCTTGTCTATTCAGGTATTCCACAGATGCAGGGTATATCAAGTTGATTGTGGAGCTTTAATCCGCTGCTTCTGAGGCTGCTGGGAGAGATTTCCCTTTCTCTTCTTTGTTCTCACAGCTTACAGGAAGGAGCTCAGCTTTAGATTTGGCCCTGCCTCTGCGTGTAGGTCGCTGGAGGGCGTCTGTTTTTTGCTCAGACAGGACAGGGTTAAAGGAGCCGCTGATTCGGGGGCTCTGGCTCACTCAGGCCAGGGGGGGGGGGAGGAGGGGCACTGCGTGCGGGGCGGGCCTGCGGCGTCAGAGGCGGCGTGACGTTGCGGCAGCCTGAGGCCCGCCGTGCGTTCTCCCGGGGAAGTTGTCCCTGGTTCCCGGGAACCTGGCAGTGGCGGGCTGCACAGGCTCCGCGGAAGAGGGGTGTGGAGAGTGACCTGTGCTCGCACACAGGCCCCTTGGTGGCGGCAGCAGCAGCCTTAGCGTCTCCCGCCCGTTTCTGGGGTCCGCGCTTTTAGCCACGGCTCGCGCCCGTCTCTGGGGTTCGCGCTTTTAGCCGCGGCTCGCGCCCGTCTCTGGGGTTCGCGCTTTTAGCCGCGGCTCGCACCCGTCTCTGGAGTTCCTTTAAGCAGCGCTCTTAAACCTCTCTCCTCGCGCACCAGGAAACAAAGAGGGAAGAAAAAGTCTCTTGCCTCTTCGGCAGGTGCAGGCTTTTCCCCGAACTCCCTCCCAGCTAGTCGTGGTGCACTAACCCCTTTAGGCTATGTTCAAGCCGCGAACCCCAGTCCTCTACCTGAGCTCCGTCCAAAACCGAAACCCGAGCCACAGCTCGCAGCCCCGCCCGCCCCGGCGGGTGAGCAGACAAGCCTCTCGGGCTGGTGAGTGCCGGTGGGCACCGATCCTCTGTGCGGGAATCTCCCCGCTTTGCCCTCCGCACCCCTCGCTGTGCACTACTCCGCGGTCCCGAAGCTCCCCCCTCCGCCTCCCGCGGTCTCCGCCCCCGGAGGGGCTTCCTAGTGTGTGGAAACTTTTCCTCCTTCACAGCTCCCTCCCACTGCTGCAGGTTCCCTCCTTATTCTTTTGTCTCTGTTTTTTCTTTTGCCCTACCCAGGTACGAGGGGAGTTTCTTGCCTTTTGGGAGGTCTGAGGTCTTCTGCCAGCATTCAGTAGGTGTTCTCTCTGTGCTAATTTCAATCTCTGGTTATATGCAGCACCCCAACTCACCTTTCCCCATAGGCAAGCATAAGTTGGTTTTCTAAATTTGATACCCTGTTCTGTTTTGTAATTCAGTTCATGTGTAGCCTAGTTTACATTCCGTGTATTAGTGATATCTTATGATGTTTCTTTTTCTGTGTGACTTATTTCTCGTAGAATCATCGTACCTGAATCCACTCATTATGCCGCTACGGGCCTGATGACATAGATTTCATTGCTGAGTGATATTCCATTGTACGTACGTACCACAACTTCTTTATCCATTTTTTGCTTTCTCGGATATTTAACTTGTACCGTAGACGAGGTTCTTGTAAACAGAGCCGTCCCAACTTTGGGGTGGCTGTGTGTTTTTGATTTTAATTTCCCTAAGCTACAGGACCATAAGTGAAAGTGCCATAGGCTGTGTTGCTTTGTTTCCTACGTGTTTCAGGAAACACCATACACTTCTCCAGAGGGGCTGTTGGCAATTTACATCCCGCCCATCAGCATAACAAGGCTCCCTGTTCTCCATGACCTGTCCTGCCTTTCTGGATTTTACACTTTTTTCAGATAGCCCTTGTGACCTGGGGGCAGTGAGACTTCATTGTAGTGCAGATTTCTTTACAGGCTTGCTTGGTTGGCCAAAAAGGGCGTATGCGTTTTTTCCTGAATATATTCAGGAAAAAACGCATACGCCCTTTTTGGCCAAGTGCATCATTGTCGACATTCGGCCTCTTTTCCTATGCTTTAAGTGCAATTCCAGTCTACCCCCTGAAATCGTTTTCCTGAAATTCTGCCCCACTTTCAAGTCCTCTTCGAAGACTTATTTCAATACATTTTTGGACGATAGCTGTCATTCATAACTCTGCAGGTTTGTGAATTACAGTGCCCCTGAGCTCCTTTCTTCAACTCGCTTTCTTGTGAGCTGGCCGCAAAACCGCTGGATTGCTTCAGGCCCTAATCTGGCTCGGGCAGGGCATGCTGAGCCTTTGGTTAATTACTCTTCCTGGTGGGAAATGAGCGTTCCATTTGCCCGTGCAGACACCTACAGCTAGTCTCTCATTGGTTCTCCCTATTCCTGTTCATCTTGCACAGAAATTGCAAACTGTGCCAAACAGGAGGTTAAAGGCACTGACTCTCCAAGTGGGGAGAGTGTTAGTAAAGCGTCTGGAACCGTGAGCCCGAGTACCAGGGGACGAAACCTGAGATGCATTTGAAAACGTTTCCCAATCACACGGTGGACCATACTCTGGGTTTCCCATGCATGTTTTAGCTGAAGGAAGAATCCCTTAAACCTGGAGAGTTGGGACCCATGGAATGGGTACCATGCAGTGTGACTTCAAAGGGTCTGCGTTTGCTCACTGAACCTCACCAATGTTATCAGCCCGAACTGTCCAGCCTTATGTCTCACCCAGCTCTGGGTGTAGATGTGGTAATTCCAGGTTGCATCACAAGCCCTGAATGAATTATTTAAGAATTGCTCTCTATTTCACTGTCATTGTGTTTTGTTTTTGAAATTTATTTTGATAATGGGATTTATCGGATTTTCACTGCTGCGTTTAGGCTGCTGTACACATGCTTGATTTCCTTATGGAGACATATAAATCCATGGGTTTTAAGATTCTTACTTGTCAGGTATATTCCCAGGCGTTGAATATGGGGTGTTGAGCCCATTTCGTTTAGCAAGGAGTAGGTCTTGTCTATTATATATTTGGCTTATGGAAAGGTATCTGTGCTAATTTCAATCTCTGGTTTTATGCAGCACCCCAACTCACCTTTCCCCATAAGCAAGCATAAGTTGGTTTTCTGAATTTGAGACCCTGTTCTGTTTTGTAATTCAGTTCATGTGTAGCCAAGTTTACATTCCGTGTATTAGTGATATCTTATAATGTTTCTTTTTCTGTGTGACTTATCTCTCGTAGAATCATCCTACCTGAATCCACTCATTATGCCTCTACGGGCCTGGTGACGTAGATTTAATTGCTGAGTGATATTGCATTGTTCGTACGTACCACAACTTCTTTATCCATTTTTTGCTTTCTCGGATATTTAACTTGTACCGTAGACGAGGTTCTTGTAAACAGAGCCGTCCCAAACTTTGGGGTGGCTGTGTGTGTTTTATTTTAATTTCCCTATGCTATAGGACCATATGTGGAAGTGCCATAGGCTGTGTTGCTTTGTTTCCTACGTGTTTCAGGAAACACCATACACTTCTCCAGAGTGGCTGTTGGCAAATTACATCCTGACCATCAGCATAACAAGGCTCCCTGTTCTCCATGACTTGTCCTGCATTTCTGGATTTTACACTTTTTTCAGATGGCCCTTTTGACCGGGGGGCAGTGAGACTTCATTGTAGTGCAGATTTCTTTAACATGCTTGCTTGGTTGGCCAAAAAGGGCGTATGCGTTTTTTCCTGAATATATTCAGGAAAAAACGCATACGCCCTTTTTGGCCAAGAGCATCATTGTCGACGTTCTGCCTCTTTTCCTATGCTTTAAATGCAATTCCAGTCTACCCCCTGAAATCGTTTTCCTGGAATTCTGCCCCGCTTTCAAGTCCTCTTCGCAGCCTTCCTTCAATATGTTTTTGGACGATAGCTGTCATTTATAACTTTGCAGGTTTGTGAATTACAGTGCCCCTGAGCTCCGTTCTTCAAATTGCTTTCTTTTGAGCTGGCCGAAAAGCCGCAGGATTCCTTCAGGCCCTAATCTGGTTCAGGCACGGCATGCTGAGCCTTTGGTTAATTCCTCTTCCTGGTTGGAAATGAGCGTTAAATTTGCCCGTGCAGACACCTACAGCTAGTCTCTCATTGGTTCTCCCTATTCCTGTTCATCTTGCGCAGAAATTGCAAACTGTGCCAAACAGGAGGTTAAAGGCACTGACTCTCCAAGTGCGGAGAGTGTTAGTAAAGGGTCTGGAATGGTGAACCCGAGTAAAAGAGGACAAAAACTGAGATGCATGTGAAAACGTTTCCCGGTCACACGGTGCACCATACTGTGGGTTTCCCATGCATGCTTTAGCTGAAGGAAGAATCGCTTAAACCTGGAGAGTTGGGACCCATGGAATGGGTACCATGCAATATGACTTCTAATGGTCTGCATTTGCTCATCGAACCTCACCAATGCTATCAGCCCGAAGTGTCCAACCTTATGTCTCACTCAGCTCTGAGTTTAGATGAGGTAAATCCAGGTTGCTTCACAAGCCCTGAATGAATTATTTAAGAATTGCTCTCTATTTCACTGTCCTTGTGTTTTGTTTTTGTAATTCATTTTGATAATGGGATTTATCGGATTTTCTCTGCTGCATTCATACTACTGTACAAGGGCTTCTTTCTCTTACCGAGACATATAAATCCATGGGTTTGAAGATTCTTACTAGTCATGTGTATTCTTAGGCGTTGAATATGGGGTGTTTAGTCCATTTCGTTGAGCAAAGGGTAGGTCTTGACTATTACATATTTGGCTTATGGAAAGGTATCTGTGCTAATTTCTATCTCTGGTTTTATGCAGCACCCCAACTCACCTTTCCCCTTAAGCAAGCATAAGTTGGTTTTCTAAATTTGAGACCCTGTTCTGTTTTGTAATTCAGTTCATGTGTAGCCAAGTTTACATTCCGTGTATTAGTGATATCTTATGATGTTTCATTTTCTGTGTGACTTATTTCACTTAGAATCATCGTACCTGAATCCACTCATTATGCCGCGACGGGCCTGATGACATAGATTTCATTGCTGAGTGATATTCCATTGTACGTGCGTACCACAACTTCTTTATCCATTTTTCACATTCTGGGATATTTAACATGTACCGTAGACGAGGTTCTTGTAAACAGAGCCGTCCGACACTTTTGGGTGGCTGTGTGTTTTTGATTTTAATTTTCCTAAGCTATAGGACCATAAGGGGAAGTGCCATAGGCTCCGTTGCTTTGTTTTTTAGATGTTCCGGGAAACACCATACATTTTTCCAGACTGGCTGTTGGCAATTTACATCCCGCCCATCAGCATAACAAGGCTCGCTGTTCTCCATGGCCTGTGCTGCCTTTCTGGATTTTACACTTTTTTCAGATGGCCCTTTTGACCGGGGGGCAGTGAGACTTCATTGTAGTGCAGATTTCTTTAACATGCTTGCTTGGTTGGCCAAAAAGGGCGTATGCGTTTTTTCCTGAATATATTCAGGAAAAAACGCATACGCCCTTTTTGGCCAAGAGCATCATTGTCAACGTTCTGCCTCTTTTCCTATGCTTTAAATGCAATTCCCGTCTACCCCCTGAAATCGTTTTCCTGCAATTCTGCCCCACTTACAAGTTGTCTTCACAGCCTTCCTTCAATATATTTTTGGACGATAGCTGTCATTTATAACTCTGCAGTTTTGTGAGTTACAGTGCCCCTGAGCTCATTTCTTCAACTCGCTATCTTGTGAGCTGGCCGCAAACCCACAGGATTGCCTCAGGCCCTAATCTGGTTCCGGCACGGCATGCTGAGCCTTTGGTTAATTCCTCTTCCTGGTGGGAAATGAGCGTTAAATTTGCCCGTGCAGACACCTAGAGCTAGTCTCTCATTGGTTCTCCCTATTCCTTTTCATCTTGCGCAGAAATTGCAAACTGTGCCCAACAGGAGGTTAAAGGCACTGACTCTCCAAGTGGGGAGAGTGTTCGTAAAGGGTCTGGAATGGTGAACCCGAGTAAAAGGGGACGAAAACTGAGATGCATTTGAAAACGTTTGCCAGTCACACGGTGCACCATACTGTGGGTTTCCCATGCATGTTTTAGCTGAAGGAAGAATCCCTTAAACTTGGAGAGTTGGGACCCATGGAATGGGTACCATGCTGTATGACTTCAAAGGGTCTGCATTTGCTCATCGAACCTCACCAATGCTATCAGCCCGAAGTGCCCAACCTTATGTCTCACTCAGCTCTGGGTGTAGATGTGGTAAATCCAGGTTGCATCACAAGCCCTGAATGAATTATTTAAGAATTGCTCTCTATTTCACTGTCCTTGGGTTTTGTTTGTGTAATTCATTTTGATAATGGGATTTATCGGATTTTCTCTGCTGCATTCATGCCACTGTACACACGCTTCATTCTCTTACGGAGACATATAAATCCATGGGTTTGAAGATTCTTACTAGTCAGGTGTATTCCTAGGCGTTGAATATGGGGTGTTTAGTCCATTTCGTTGAGCAAGGGGTAGGTCTTGACTATTACATATTTGGCTTATGGAAAGGTATCTGTGCTAATTTCTATCTCTGGTTTTATGCAGCACCCCAACTCACCTTTCCCCTTAAGCAAGCATAAGTTGGTTTTCTAAATTTGAGACCCTGTTCTGTTTTGTAATTCAGTTCATGTGTAGCCAAGTTTACATTCCGTGTTTTAGTGATATCTTATGATGTTTCATTTTCTGTGTGACTTATTTCACTTAGAATCATCGTACCTGAATCCACTCATTATGCCGCGACGGGCCTGATGAAATAGATTTCATTGCTGAGTGATATTCCATTGTACGTACGTACCACAATTTCTTTATCCATTTTTCACATTCTGGGATATTTAACTTGTACCTTAGACGAGGTTCTTGTAAACAGAGCCGTCCGACACTTTTGGGTGGCTGTGTGTTTTTGATTTTAATTTTCCTAAGCTATAGGACCATAAGGGGAAGTGCCATAGGCTCCGTTGCTTTGTTTTTTAGATGTTCCGGGAAACACCATACACTTCTCCAGAGTGGCTGTTGGCAATTTACATCCCGCCCATCAGCATAACAAGGCTCCCTGTTCTCCATGGCCTGTGCTGCCTTTCTGGATTTTACACTTTCTTCAGATGGCCCTTTTGACCGGGGGGCAGTGAGACTTCATTGTAGTGCAGATTTCTTTAACATGCTTGCTTGGTTGGCCAAAAAGGGCGTATGCGTCTTTTCCTGAATATATTCAGGAAAAAACGCATACGCCCTTTTTGGCCAAGAGCATCATTGTCGACGTTCTGCCTCTTTTCATATGCTTTAAATGCAATTCCCGTCTACCCCCTAAAATCGTTTTCCTGCAAATCTTTCCCGCTTACAAGTCGTCTTCGCAGCCTTCCTTCAATATATTTTTGGACGATAGCTGTCATTTATAACTCTGCAGGTTTGTGAGTTACAGTGCCCCTGAGCTCATTTCTTCAACTCGCTATCTTGTGAGCTGGCCGCAAACCCACAGGATTGCCTCAGGCCCTAGTCTGGTTCCTGCACGGCATGCTGAGCCTTTGGTTAATTCCTCTTCCTGGTGGGAAATGAGCGTTAAATTTGCCCGTGCAGACACCTAGAGTTAGTCTCTCATTCGTTCTCCCTATTCCTTTTCATCTTGCGCAGAAATTGCAAACTGTGCCCAACAGGAGGTTAAAGGCACTGACTCTCCAAGTGGGGAGAGTGTTCGTAAGGCGTCTGGAATGGTGAACCCGAGTAAAAGGGGACGAAAACTGAGATGCATTTGAAAACGTTTGCCAGTCACACGGTGCACCATACTGTGGGTTTCCCATGCATGTTTTAGCTGAAGGAAGAATCCCTTAAACTTGGAGCGTTGGGACCCATGGAATGGGTACCATGCTGTATGACTTCAAAGGGTCTGCATTTGCTCATCGAACCTCACCAATGCTATCAGCCCGAAGTGCCCAACCTTATGTCTCACTCAGCTCTGGGTGTAGATGAGGTAAATCCAGGTTGCATCACAAGCCCTGAATGAATTATTTAAGAATTGCTCTCTATTTCACTGTCCTTGGGTTTTGTTTGTGTAATTCATTTTGATAATGGGATTTATCGGATTTTCTCTGCTGCATTCATGCCGCTGTACACACGCTTCATTCTCTTACGGAGACATATAAATCCATGGGTTTGAAGATTCTTACTAGTCAGGTGTAATCCTAGGCGTTGAACATGGGGTGTTTAGTCCATTTTGTTGAGCATAGGGTAGGTCTTGACTATTACATATTTGGCTTATGGAAAGGTATCTGTGCTAATTTCTATCTCTGGTTTTATGCAGCACCCCAACTCACCTTTCCCCTTAAGCAAGCATAAGTTGGTTTTCTAAATTTGAGACCCTGTTCTGTTTTGTAATTCAGTTCATGTGTAGGCAAGTTTACATTCCGTGTATTAGTGATATCTTATGATGTTTCATTTTCTGTGTGACTTATTTCACTTAGAATCATCGTACCTGAATCCACTCATTATGCCGCGACGGGCCTGATGACATAGATTTCATTGCTGAGTGATATTCCATTGTACGTACGTACCACAACTTCTTTATCCATTTTTCACATTCTGGGATATTTAACTTGTACCGTAGACCAGGTTCTTGTAAACAGAGCCGTCCGACACTTTGGGGTGGCTGTGTGTTTTTTATTTTAATTTCCCTAAGCTATAGGACCATAAGTGCAAGTGCCGTAGGCTCCGAAGCTTTGTTTCTTCGGTGTTCCGGGAAACACCATACACTTCTCCAGAGTGGCTGTTGGCAATTTACATCCCGCCGATCAGCATAACAAGGCTCCCTGTTCTCCATGGCCTGTGCTGCCTTTCTGGATTTTACACTTTTTTCAGATGGCCCTTTTGACCGGGGGGCAGTGAGACTTCATTGTAGTGCAGATATCTTTAACATGCTTTCTTGGTTGGCCAGAAAGGGCGTATGCGTTTTTTCCTGAATATATTCAGGAAAAAACGCATACGCCCTTTTTGGCCAAGTGCATCATTGTGGACGTTCTGCCTCTTTTCCAATGCTTTAAATGCAATTCCCGTCTACCCGCTGAAATCGTTTTCCTGCAATTCCGCCCCGATTTCAAGTCCTCTTCGCAGCCTTCCTTCAATATATTTTTGGACGGTAGCTGTCATTTATAACTCTGCAGGTTTGTGAATTACAGTGCCCCTGAGCTCCTTTCTACAAATCGCTTTCTTGTGAGCTGGCCCCAAATCCGCAGGATTGCTTCAGGCCCTAATCTTTTTGCGGCATGAAATGCTGAGCATTTGGTTAATTCCTCTTCCTGGTGTGAAATGAGCGTTAAATTTGCCGGTGCAGAAACCTACAGCTAGTCTCTCATTGGATCTCCCTATTCCTGTTCATCTTGCGCAGAAATTGCAAACTGTGCCAAACAGCAGGTTAAAGGCACTGACTCTCCAAGTGGGGAGAGTGTTAGTAAAGGGTCTGGAATTGTGTACCCGTGTAAAAGTCGACGAAAACTGAGATGCATTTGAAAACGTTTCCCGGTCACACGGTGCACCATACTGTGGGTTTCCCATGCATGTTTTAACTGAAGGAAGAATCGCTTAAACCTGGAGAGTTGGGACCCATGGAATGGGTACCATGCAGTATGACTTCAAAGGGTCTGCATTTGCTCATCGAACCTCACCAATGCTATCAGCCCGAAGTGTCCAACCTTATGTCTCACTCAGCTCTGGGTGTAGATGAGGTAAATCCAGGTTGCATCACAAGCCCTGAATGAATTATTTAAGAATTGCTCTCTATTTCACTGTCATTGTGTTTTGTTTTTTTAATTCATTTTGATAATGGGATTTATCGGATTTTCTCTGCTGCCTTCATGCAGCTGTACACACGCTTGATTCTCTTATGGAGACATATAAATCCATGGGTTTGAAGATTCTTACTAGTCAGGTGTATTCCTAGGCGTTGAATATAGGGTGTTTAGCCCATTTCGTTGAGCAAGGGGTAGGTCTTGACTATTACATATTTGACTTATGGAATGGTATCTGTGCTAATTTCTATCTCTGGTTTTATGCAGCACCCCAACTCACCTTTCCCCTTAAGCAAACATAAGTTGGTTTTCTCAACTTGAGACCCTGTTCTGTTTTGTAATTCAGTTCATGTGTAGCCAAGATTCCATTCCATGTATTAGTGATATCTTATGATGTTTCATTTTCTGTGTGACATATTTCACTTAGAATCATCGTACCTCAATCCACTCATTATGCCACGACGGGCCTGATGACATAGATTTCATTGGTGAGTGATATTCCATTATACGTACGTACCACAACTTCTTTATCCATTTTTCGCTTTCTGGGATATTTAACTTGTACCGTAGACGAGGTTCTTGTAAACAGAGCCGTCTGAAACTTTGGGGTGGCTGTGTGTTTTTGATTTTAATTTCCCTAATCTATAGGACCATAAGTGGAAGTGCCGTAGGCTCCGTTGCTTTGTTTTTTAGGTGTTTCAGGAAAAACCATGCACTTCTCCAGAGTGGCTCTTGGAAATTTACATCCCACCCATCAGCATAACAAGGCTCCCTGTTCTCCATGGCCTGTGCTACATTTCTGGATTTTACACTTTTTTCAGATGGCCCTTTTGACCGAGGGGCAGTGGGACTTCATTTTAGTGCAGAATTCTTTAACATGCATGCTTGGTTGGCCAAAAAGGGCGTATGCGTGTTTTCTGAATATATTCAGGAAAACACGCATACGCCCTTTTTGGCCAAGTGCATCATTGTCGACGTTCTGCCTCTTTTCCTATGCTTTAAATGCAATTCCAGTCTAGCCCCTGAAATCGTTTTCCTGCAGTTCTGCCCCGCTTTCAAGTCCTCTTCGCAGCCTTCCTTCAATATATTTTTGGACGATAGCTGTCATTTATAACTCTGCAGGTTTGTGAGTTACAGTGTCCCTGAGCTCCTTTCTTCAACTTGCTTTATTGTAAGTTGGCCGCAAAACTGCTGGATTGCTTCAGGCCCTAAACTGGTTCCGGCACGGCATGCTGAGCCTTTGGTTAATTCCTCTTCCTGGTGGGAAATGAGCATTAAATTTGCCCGTGCAGACACCTACACCTAGTCTCTCATTGGTTCTCCCTATTTTTGTACATCTTGCACAGAAATTGCAAACTGTGCCAAACCGGAGGTTAAAGGTACAGACTCTCCCAGTGGGGAGAGTGTTATTAAAGGGTCTGGAATGGTGTACCCAAGTAAAACGAGACGAAAACTGAGATGCATTTGAAAACGTTTCCCCGTCACATGGTGCACCATAATGTGTGTTTCCCATGCATGTTTTAGCTGAAGGAAGAATCCCTTAAACTTGGAGAGTTGGGACCCATGGAATGGCTACCATGCAGTATGACTTCATAGAGTCTGCATTTGCTTATCGAACCTCAACAATGCTATCAGCCCAAAGTGTCCAACCTTATGTCTCACTCAGCTCTGGGTGTATATGTGGTAAATCCAGGTTGCATCACAAGCCCTGAATGAATTATTTAAGAATTGCTCTCTATTTCACTGTCCTTGTGTTTTGTTTTTGTAATTCATTTTGACAATTGGATTTATCGGATTTTCTCTGCTGCATTCATGCCGCTGTACACACACTTCATTCTCTTACAGAGGCATATGAATCCATGGGTTTGAAGATTCTTACTAGTCAGGTGTATTCCTAGGTTTTGAATATGTGGTGTTTAGTCCATTTCGTTGAGCAAGTGGTGGGTCTTGACTATGACATATTTGGCTTATGGAAAGTTATCTGTGCTAATTTCTATCTCTGGTTTTATGCAGCACGCGAACTCACCTTTCCCCTTAAGCATGCATATGTTGGTTTTCTAAATTTGAGACCCTGTTCTGTTTTGTAATTCAGTTCATGTGTAGCCAAGTTTACATTCCGTGTATTAGTGATATCTTATGATGTTTCATTTTCTGTGTGACTTATTTCACTTAGAATCATCGTACCTGAATCCACTCATTATGCCGCGACGGGCCTGATGACATAGATTTCATTGCTGAGTGATATTCCATTGTATGTACGTACCACAACTTCTTTATCCATTTTTCACATTCTGGGATATTTACCTTGTACCGTAGACGAGGTTCTTGTAAATAGAGCCGTCCAACACTTTGGGGTGGCTGTGTGTTTTTTATTTTAATGTCCCTAAACTATAGGACCATAAGTAGAAATGCCGTAGGCTCCGTTGCTCTGTTTTTTAGGTGTTCCGGAAAACACCAAACACTTCTTCAGAGTGGCTGTTGGCAATTTACATCCCGCCCATCAGCATAACAAGGCTCCCTGTTCTCCATTGCCTGTGCTGCCTTTCTGGACTTTACACGTTTTGCAGATGGCCCTTTTGCCCGGGGGGCAATGAGACTTCATTGTAGTGCAGATTTCTTTAACATGCTTGCTTGGTTGGCCAAAAAGTGCATATGCTTTTTTTCCTGAATTAATTCAGGAAAAAACGCATACACACTTTTTGGCCAAGAGCATCATTGTCGACGTTCTGCCTCTTTTCCTATGCTTTAAATGCAATTCCCGTCTACCCCCTGAAATCGTTTTCCTGCAATTCTGCCCCGCTTACAAGTCGTCTTCGCAGCCTTCCTTCAATATATTTTTGGACGATAGCTGTCATTTATAACTCTGCATGTTTGTGAGTTACAGTGCCCCTGAGCTCCTTTCTTCAACTTGCAACTTGTGAGCTGGGCGCAAACCCGCAGGATTGCTTCAGGCCCTAATCTGGTTCCGGCACGGCATGCTGATCCTTTGGTTAATTCCTCTTCCTGGTGGGAATTGAGCATTAAATTTGCCCGTGCAGACACTTACTGCTAGTCTCTCATTGGTTCTCCCTATTCCTGTTCATCTTGCGCAGAAATTGCAAACTGTGCCAAACAGGAGGTTAAAGGCACTGACTCTCCAAGTGGGGAGAGTGTTAGTAAAGGTTCTGGAATGGTGAACCCGAGTAAAAGGGGACGAAAACTGAGATGCATTTGAAAAGCTTTCCTGGTCACACGGTGCAACATACTGTGGGTTTCCCATGCATGTTTTAGCTGAAGAAAGAATCCCTTAAACCTGGAGAGTTGGGACCCATGGAATGGGTACCATGCAGTATGACTTCAAAGGGTCTGCATTTGCTCATCGAACCTCAACAATGCTATCAGCCCGAAGTGCCCAACCTTATGTCTCACTCAGCTCTGGGTGTAGATGTGGTAAATCCAGGTTGCATCACAAGCCCTGAATGAATTATTTAAGAATTGCTCTCTATTTTACTCTCATTGTGTTTTGTTTTTGTAATTTATTTTGATAATGGGATTTATCGCATTTTCACTGCTGCGTTCATGCCGCTGTACTCACGCTTGATTCTCTTACGGAGACATATAAATCCATGATTTTGAAGATTCTTACTAGTCAGGTGTATTCGTAGGTGTTGAATATGGCGTGTTGAGTCCATTTCGTTGACCAGGGAGTAGGTTTTTTCTATTACATATTTGGCTTATGGAACGGTATCTGTGCTAATTTCAATCTCTGGTTTTATGCAGCTCCCCTACTCTCCTTTTTCCTTAAGCAAACATAAGTTGGTCTTCTAAATTTGAGACCCCATTCTGTTTTGTAATTCAGGTCATTTGTAGCCACGTTTACATTCCATGTATTAGTAATATCGTATGTCTTTTTCTTTTTGAATTATGTGACTTTGAATGATCATACGTAACTACTCTGGGGTTGTTACAACTGGCCATATTTCACTGATTTTCAGGCTGAGTAATATTCCACTCTACATAAGTGCCACACCTCTATCCATTTTTTCCCTCCAGAGACATATAAATTATATCCTAGTCGAGGATCTTTTAAACAGAGAGGCGGTAAACATTGGGGTGCCTGTGTCCTCTCCATTTTTGTCTTTCCCAAGATATACGTCCATGAGTGCAAGTGCCCTGTGCTCTGTAGCTCATTTTTTAGATGCTTTAGTAAACACAATACACTTCTCAAGAGTGACCATTGGCAATATACATTTCCACTATAAGCCTCACAGGGCTCCCTTTTCTCCTTGCCCTATCCTGCATTTCTGGTGTTTACACTTTATGAGGAAGGCTCTTCTGACTGATGCGAAGTGATATGTTTTGTAGTACTGATTTCCAGTGCCCACCTGTTTGGTTGGCTAAAAAAGTGTATGCCCTTTTCTTGAATATATACAGAAAAAGACGCATACACCCTTTTTGGCCAACTGCAATGTTGGCAATGTTCAGCCCCTTTTCTTGTGCTTAATGGCGAGTCCTTTCTACCTCTTCCAATCCCTTTCCTGCCATTCTCCGTTGCTTACAAGTTCTTTTCTCTGACTTTCCTCAAGACATTTTTCAGTGAGAGATATTTTCAACTCTGCAGTTTCGTGAATTTTAGCGGCCCTGAGTTCCATTTTTCAACTTGTGTTTATGGGAACTGACCACAAAGCAGCGGGATTTCCTCAAGCCCTATTCTGTTTCCATGGGCAACCCTAGCTTTTAGTCAATTCGTCTTCCTGATTGGAAATTAGAGTGACATGTGCCTGTCCGAACACCTAGGACTTGTCTCTCATTGTTCCTCCTCCTTCTGCTTCATCCTCTGGACAAATTCCAAACTGTATGCAACAGGATGTTGACAGTGCTGACATCTCCAAGTGGGGAGAGTGTTTGTAAAGACGCTGGAGGGGTGAACCGGAGCACCAGGAGATGAGGAGATGAGATGCCTTTTCCAAACTCTTCCCGATCAGACGGTATACCATCTTCTGGGTGTGACAGGCATATTTTAGCTGTAGGAAGGGTCCCATTCATGTGAGGAGAACACCAGGGCTTTTTCAAAATCACTGTCTCTCCACAACCCAAACTGGGGAATTTTTTAAGCTACGGCTACACATATGTTCATTAAGGGCCTTGGGAAGTAGGCAGAGTCCAAACTTTAGATGATTGAAGTCTTCAGGGTCAGAAGCACTCACCACCGGCTTCCCTTAGGTTCCATTTTAACTGTCATTAATAGATGATGTCAATAAAAATATCTATTCTTTTTTCAGATTATTTCCCCTTATAGGTTATTGCAAAATATTGAGTGTAGTTCCCTGTGCTGTACAGTAGTTCCTTGTTGATGATCGATTTTATACATAGCAGTGTGTATGTGTTAATCCCAAACTGTTAATTTATCCCTCCTCCCACCTTTCCCCTTTGGTAATAATAAATTATAAGATTTTATACTTCTCAGAAATGGGGGAGCTGAAAGAGAGGTATCATTTTCAATGGAAAAGCATTTAAAACAAGATTGAAGCTTTAACCAAGATTATTAGATGTACATCCTTGGAAAGAAATCACTTCGTTTCTCTAGTATTGACCTGACAAATAAGACAAACCTTTCACTGAACTTGCTTATAATAAAGTGATGGAAATATCAAATGGAAGTGTTAGAAACATCTTATTTTACCCGAGCCTTATACACTGTTCTATGTTAATTACAGTTTGGCTCACACATCTGTTCATTGAAGTTACAATGTTCTCAATTTCTGTTACTGATCCTCCAGAGTGGACCCCAACAAGTGTCCCCCTGCCCAGTGTCATTGGAGCCAACAGATCGAGACTGAGTTTGATTCAGAAGCAAAGGAAACTTTATATTTTGATCAGAGAATGCAGAGGTGAGAGCATGTGCTATCCCGTGGGCTGTGGGCTGGGCTGCTGTGTAGAGATCCTGTCAGAGTCAGTGGGAGGGAGGGGGCGGAGCTCTCGAGGGCCCGGTTGGCTGCAGCTCAGGCTCTATATCGCGGAGTCTACACTGTGCTCCAGGAGCTGAAGTGTCGACCCAGCCATTCTGCACTAGGAAATCTGGTCTGAAGTGCCGGCTGTTGAACCTCTGTATGCGGGACCCTAGGAGCACGTGAAATTAGACAAAGCACAAAGGATAAAAAAGGTTAGACTTTATTTTATTGCCCAGATTCTATTTTTATCTCCCAGGGATTTTTAAGGGGCTTTGCCTGGGACAAACCCCTCTTCTGCATTTTGTCCCCTTCCTCATTCTTAGAGTGCTGAGGGTGCAGACCCTTCATCTGTAACTGCTGAGTGCTGAGTTAGGAGCCCTCATACACGTGGGAGAGGGTCTGAACTTCTCCCCAGCAGCCTCCAGGTGACGTTGATTGTCCGCAGGCCTCCTGCCTCCCTGCTCGTCCGCCTGAGCACAAGTATTGGTAGTGTTATAGATTCTAATGACCTTTAAGGGTCCAGGAAGGAGATGTGCAGTGACGCTGTGAGGTCCAGTTTCACCCCGCCCCACATTTGTTCGGCCACTTTAGGCTGACCGTTTCTGCCAGCCTAGATGCTCTGACCAGTAGTCTGTGCTTTCTTCAGTTAGGCCCCTGAATTAACGTAAAAACAGCACCAAGTGTCAGCACCCTGACTGCTCAACTCCCAGACAGTTCAGGGTCAGTGGTGATGAAGGACCATGATGGCCACTGAGTCAACAGCCTTTTGAAGTAAACAGGAGTCCAGCCGGTCTTATTGGCCACCATCATCACAGTGTCTGTAGGCTTTTCTATGGTGACAGCGTGATATACGGTTCCCCTGCCAAGATTATTACCTCCCCTCTGGGTGCAGTAAGTCCTGCAAGCAGTAGTCTACTCTTTTGGGACACACTCTTGTTGTTTTATGAGAGAAACTCCAGGTCAAGTGATGGTCACACGAGTCGTCATGGTGCCCCTTTGCCCCAGTTATCTCTCTGGAGGTTGGAGTTGGAGGACCTCCTCACTCAAGGTCAGTGTGCCCACGGAGCAAACCCTGCAACTTCAGGGCATGGTTGGGGGTTAGGATCACCACGTGGGGTCCTTTTCCCTTAGGAGGGAGGTGGCCTTTTGGGCTGCTGATTTCCAGGTTTTCAGATACTGCCAGTATCTTGGCCAGATGTGGCGGTGGGACAAGCCCCTTGGTGACCGTAGTTTTTCCTACTTGGATGGCATTCTTGCATTGTTCCATTTCAAGTGGTCCCAGGTTTTGCACTAATACTCCAATGGCCATTCAAATTTCACTAGGAATGTAAAGGTCAAAGGGTTTAGCTAAATTAGGGAGTTCCAGGGCAAGGGTCTGAATTTACTGCTCTTTCCATTCTTGAAAGGCTACTTCTGGATTCTATTCAAAAGGATCATCATCTTTTTCTTTCAGTGTTTCATATAGAGGCCCAGCTAGTAGACTGTAGTTAGGGATCCAGAAGCAGCAAACCCTGGCCTCCCCAGGAGCCCCTAAGCTGTCTTCTAGTTTTAGAAATGGGTAAGGCTGTAAATTGTTTCTTCCCTTTCCTGGGATGGGCTTCTCCGACCTTCTGTGAGAATGCAGCCCACGCAGGTCACCATAGTCTGTGATATTTGAGCTTTTTCTTGGACAACTTGTATCCTTTCTTGGCTTGGTAGTTCAGAGGTCTCCTTAGTAGGGCTGGCGATCAGAATGTCGTCTGCATATTGAAGGAGTGTTTCCTTTTCCAGAGGTAGAACTTTTAGGTCTTTAGCTGAGCTTTCCCCAAAGATGGTGTGGGAATTTTTGAACCCTTGGGGCAAGACGGCCCGGAAGTATTGTTTTAGTTGTATGTTGAGTCCTGCCACTCACAAGCCAAAATTTCTTGTGACTCTGGGACTAATAGAATACAAAAGAAGGCTTCATTGAAGACTAAAACAGAATACCATGTCCTGGTGGTTAGTAGAATGACCAGCAGGGTGTAGGGTTTAGGAACTACTGGAGGTATATCCTCGGTGGCTTCACTGACTGTCCTGACATCTTTTACCAGGACTCCAGCAGCCCATGGGGCTCTCGAGGTCAGGCCAATCCCAGGATATGGAGCTCACCTGGGCAGGTACCCCACCCCCACCCCAGCCCACGGGGCTCTCTTGTTCAGGTCCCTCCCAGGATATGGGGCTCCCTGGGCAGGTTCCCCTGCAGCCCATGGGGCTCTCGTGGTCAGGCCGCTCCCAGGATACAGAGCTACCCTTTCAGGTACCGTGGCAGGGCTGGGCACACAGGAGCCATGCACATCGCCCTCATTGCAGAGCACTCCCAGCTCACCTGTCACTCAGATCTGACACAGAGCACCTCAGAGCAGGACTTGAACTAACAAACAGCAGCTCCGACAGGTCTGTGACCCTGGGCATCACTCTGTGTGGCCTCCCTCCACCTGGTCTTCCAGAGACTTCCACTGCACCCGGGGCACCAGGCCTCTGTCTCCACCCACCACCCACCCCTGCTCTCCCTGACTCCTGGGTACATCTCATTAGGAGAGGGTTTTCTTGAAGTTGTCTCCCACTCATGGGCCAGATAATATAATTAGAAAACAAGCCAGAGCTGCAGCCCCTTGTCTATCCTGACTCTCAGGAGCCCACACCTGTTCCTTGGACCTGGCCGATTCATCAAGTTCCAGTTTCTGCAACTGTGAGCCCCTGAGGGGTGATTATTGGCTGGCCTGGGAAGCCTGACCGTGCCGGCCATCCCTCCCCAGATGTGCCTGGGTTGAGATCAATATAAACACCGCTCCAGGCAGCAAGAGCCCCTGCAGCTGTGCCTGACGCCATTTTCTGCCCTGTCAGCAGTCTCGGGGCTGGACTGGTGGGAGGGAGTGAGAGGCCAGGGCTTTGTGGGTTGCCCAGTGTGAGTGGGGCTCTGCTGGACTTTCTGCAGCAGTTGCCAAGATGCCACCTGCTAAAGAAGAGGATGTGCCACCCATACCTGCCGCTGGAATTTCTCCCTGGGCAGAGGTGAGTAAGGAAGAAAGCAGTGGGGGCCGGGACAGGAGGGGTATCTCAGGCAGGGAAATGGAAAGCTTCCAGAAGAGTACCCAGGGCCAGGACCATCCTGTCTGGCCTGCAGGCACCAAGTCGGCTGGCATGCTGTCGCTCATGTGGCTCCATGGCCCTTCCTCTAGGCTTTCAAGTCCTTGTACATATTCAGGTGTTTTACGTAGGATGGGTGGGAACATTTCTGCAGCAGCTGGCCTGGGGCTCGGCCCACGTTTACTCACAGATGCCTCGGCACGGGCCCCCAGCTTTGCAATGAGGACGCTTGTTGCGTGGGGCATGCTGGCTGAATGGGAGATGATTCCCCACCACTGACCAACTTCAGAATTGTTTACAACTGGAGCAAGGGCCCTGATACGGTTTTCCTCTGTGTAACTGGTGGGTTCTGTTTTTTTTTCTTTTTTTCGTTTTTGGTTCAAGGTAGATTTTATTCCTCTTTTTTGTATTTACAGATATAAGCATGGAAATAATTTATTCATATAAATACATGTATGTGAAGGGAAGAATATTTTTTCTGTTTTACTTTTTGTAATTTTGAATTTTATTTTATTTTTTTATACAGCAGGTTCTTTTTGGTTACCTATTTTATACATAGAAATGTATACATGCCAATCCCAATCTCTCAACTCCTCCCACCACCACCCCCCTAACAGCTTTCCCCCCCTTGGTGTCCATACGTTTGTTGTCTACATCTGTTGCTCTATTTCTGCCTTGCAAAACGCTTCATCTGTACAACTTTTCTAGGTTCCACATATATGCATTTATATACAGGATTTGTTTTTCTCTTTCTGACTTACTTCACTCTGTATGACAGTCTCTAGATCCATCAACGTCTCTACAAATGACCCAATTTCATTCCTTTTTATGGCTTAGTAATATTCCATTTTATATATGTACCTCATCTTTATGCATTCGTCTGTCTGTGGGCATTTAGTTTGCTTCCATTACCTGGATATTGTAAATAGTGATGCAATGAACATTGCGGTGAATGTCTCTTTTCGTTTTATGGTTTTGTCTGGGTATATGCCCAGTAGTGGGATTGCTGTATTATATGGTAATTCTATTCTTAGTTTTATAAGAAACTCCATAATGTTCTCCACAGTGACTGCATCAATTTACATTCCCAACAATAGTGGAAGAGGTTTCCTTATCTCCGCACCCTTTCCAGCATTTGTTGTTTGTAGATTTTCTGATGATGCCCATTCTAACAGGTGTGAGGTGATACACCATGGATTAGTCTATTTCGTTGAGCAAAGAGTAGGTCTTGTCTATTACATATTTGGCTTATGGAACGGTATGTGTGCTCATTTCAATCTCTGGTTTTATACAGCACCCCAACTCAACTTTCCCGTTAAGCAAGCATAAGTTTTTATCTAAATGTGAGACTCTGCTCGGTTTTGTAATTCAGTTTATGTGTAGCCAAGTTTACACTCCCTCTATTTGTGATATCTTATGATAATTATGTTTCTCTGTGTGACATATTTCTCTTAGAATCATCATACTTAAATCCACTCAATTTGCTGCTACAGGCCTGATGACATTGATTTCATTGCTGAGTGATATTCCGTTGTACGTAAGTAGCACAACTCCTTTATCCATTTTTTTCTTTCTGGGATATTTAATTTGTACTGGACTCAAGGTTCTTGTAAACAGAGCAGCCCTGGATATTGTGTTGGCTGTGTCTTGTTGATTTTAATTTTCCTAAGCTATAGGGCCAAAAGTGGAAGTGCCCTAGGCTCTGTAGCTTTGTTTTTTAGATGTTTCAGCATACACCATAAACATCACCAGAGTGTCTGTTGGCAATTTACATCCCGTCCATCAGCATAACAAGGCTCCCTGTTCTCCATGGCCTGTCCTGTGTTTCTGGGTTTTACACTTTTTTCAGATGACTCTTTTGACGAATGGGAAATGAGAGTTCATTGTAGTGCGGATTTCCATTGCTCGAATTCTTGGTTGGCCACAAAGGGCATATGCGTTTTTTCCTGAATATATTCAGGAAAAAATGTATACGCACTTTTTGTCCAAGTGCATCACTGTCAAAGATCTGCCGCTTTTCACATGCTTTAAATGCAATTCCAATCTACCTCCTGAAATATGATTCCTGCAATTCTGCCTCGTTTTCAAGTCCTCTGTGCAGACTTACTTCAATATATTTTTGCCAATAGCTGTCATTTATAACTCTGCAGGTTTGTGAATTACAGTGCCTGTGATTTCCTTTCTTAACTCGTTTCCTTGAAAGCTGGCCACAGAACCGCAGGTTTGCTTCAGGCCGTAATCAGGGTCCCGCACGGCACTCTGAGCCTTTGGTTAATTCCTCTTCCTGGTGGGAAATTAGAGTTAAATGTGCCCCTCCAGACACCTGCCTCACTCCCAGCCCCTTGGTGATGTGTGTCCTCTGGTTTGAGGCCACATGTGCTGGGTTCCTCACCTTTCGCAGATGTGGCCCCACTGGTGTGCGGACACTCCTGCCTGGTTCCCATCCCCTTGGTGATGTGAGCCCTCCAGTGAGAGTCTGATCCTGGTTGGGCTCCTCACACTTCTGTGAGGTGGGCCCTCTTCTCTGAGGTCACTCCTGCCTGGCTGACACACCCCGCCTTGGCGACGTCGGCCCTCTGGTGGCAGTTGGAGCCCGCTGGGAGCCTCCTCCCCTCAGTGATGAGGCCCTCTGGCATCAGGCCCTAACTGCTGGTTACCCACATTTTCTGATACGTGCTAAGTGGTGTGAGGGCACTCCTGCCAGGTTCCCATCCCCATGTGCCTTCTGCTCTATGGTCCCAACACCTGTGTTGTTCACAGTTTCAGGATGTTGGCTCTCTGGTGTTAGTTCACTCAGGCCTAGATCCCATAGACTCTGTGCTCTGAGCCGCCTGCTGGGAGGTTCCTACTGCTGGATTCCTTACCATTTTTATTCTTTGGGTCCTGTGTTTTCATGCTCCTCCTTCCTGACTCACTCCCAGCCCCTTTGTGATGTGGGTCCTCTGGTTTGAGGCCACATGTGCCGGTTTCCTCACCTTTATTGATGTGGCCCCACTGGTGTGAGGACACTCCTGCCTGGTTCCCATCCCCTTGGTGATGGGGGCCCTCTGGTGAGAGTCTTATCCTGGCTGGATTCCTCACCCTTCTGGGAGGTGGGCCCTCTGCTGTGAGGTCACTCCTGCCTGGCTGGCACACATCACCTTGGCGATGTGGGTCCTCAGTTGGGAGTTGGTGCCTGCTGGGAGTCTCCTCCCCTCGGTAATGAGGGCCCTCTGGCGTCAGGCCCTAACTCATGGGCTCCCAAAATTTTCTGATATGTGCCCTGTCGTGCGAGTACACTCCTGCCACGTTCCCATCCCCATGGGGATGTGGGCCTTCTGCTCTGAGGTCCCACCAGCTGGGTTGCTCACAGTGTCATGATGTGAGCCCTCTGCTGTGAGTTCACTGTGGCCTGGATCCCATAGACTCCGTACTCTGGGCCACCTGCTGGGGGGTTCCAACTGCTGGATTCCTCACATTTTTTATTCTGTGGGCCCTGTGTTGTTAGGCTACTCCTGCCTGCCTCACTCGGAGCACCTTGGAAATGTGGGTCCTCTGGTTTAGGCCACATGTGCTGGGTTCGTCACCTTTCTATAATGTGGCCACACTGGTGTGAGGACACTCCTGCCTTGTTCCGGTCCCCTTGGTGATGTGGGCTCTCTGGTGAGAGTCTTATCCTGGCTGGTTTCCTCACCCTTCTGTGAGGTAGGCCCTCTGCTGTGAGGTCACTCCTGCCTGACTGGCACACGTCACCTTGGCGACGTGGGCCCTCAGTTGGGAGTTGGTGCCTGCTGGGAGTCTCCTCCCCTCGGTAATGAGGGCCCTCTGGCGTCAGGCTCTAACTCCTGGGCTCCCAAAATTTTCTGATGTGCGCCCTGTGGTGTGAGTACACTCCTGCCAGGTTTCCAACCCCATGGGAATATGGGCCTTCTGCTCTGAGGTCCCAACAGTGGGTGGCTCAGTTTCATGATGAGGGCCCTCTGGTGTGAGTTCACTCCGGCCTGGATCCCATAGCCTCGCTGCTCCTGGCCGCCTACGGGGAGGTTCCAACTGCGGGATTCCTCACCTTTTTTCTTCTATGAGCCCTCTGTTTGGAGACTCCTCCTGCCTGCCTCACTCCCAGCCCCTTGGTGATGTGTGTCCTCTTGTTTGAGGCCACGTGTGCTGGGTCCCTCACCTTTCGATGATGTGGCCCCACTGGTGTGAGGACACTCCTGCCTGGTTCCTATCCCTTTGATGATGTGGGCCCTCTGGTGAGAGTCTGATCCTGGCTGGGTTCCTCACCCTTCTGTGAGGTGGGCCCTCTGCTGTGAGGTCACTCCTGCCTGGCTGGCACACCCCGCCAGGGCAACATCGGCCCTCTTGTGGCAGTTGGAGCCTGCTGGGAGCCTCCTCCCCTCGGTGATGACGGCCCTCTTGCATCAGGCCCTAACTGCTGGGTACCCACATTTTCTGATACGTGCTAAGTGGTGTGAGGACACTCCTGCGAGGTTCCCATCCCCATGGGGATGTGGGCCTTCTGCTCTGAGGTCCCAATGGATGGGTTGCTCACAGTTTCATGATGTGGGCCCTCTGCTGTGAGTTCACTGCAGCCTGGATCGCATAGACTCGGTGCTCTGGGCCGCCTGCTGGGAGGTTCCCACTGCAGGATTCCTCAGCTTTTTTATTCTATGGGCCCTGTGTTTTGAGGCTCCTCCTGCCTGCCTCACTCCGAGCCCCTTGGAGATGTGGGTCTTCTGGTTTAGGCCACATGTGCTGGGTTCCTCACCTTTCTATGATGTGGCCACACTGGTGTGAAGACAGTCCTGCCTGTTTCTGATCCCCTTGGTGATGTGGGCCCTCTGGTGAGAGTCTTATCCTGGCTGGGTTCCTCACCCTTCTGTGAGGTAGGCCCTCTGCTGTGAGGTCACTCCTGCCTGGCTGTCACACGTCCCCTTGGCGACATGGGCCCTCAGTTGGGAGTTGGTGCCTGCTTGGAGTCTCCTCCCCTTGGTAATGAGGGCTCTCTGGCATCAGGCCCTAACTTCTGAGCTCCCAAAATTCTCTGATGTGTGCCCTGTGGTGCGAGTACACTTATGCCATGTTCCCAACCACATGGGAATGTGGGCCTTCTGCTCTGAGGTCCCAACGGCTGGGTTGCTCAGAGTTTCATGATGAGGGCCCTCTGTTTTGAGTTCAGTCAGGTCTGGATCCCATAGCCTCGCTGCTCCTGGCCGCCTGCTGGGAGGTTCCAGCTGCTGGATTCCTCACCATTTTTATTCCATGGGCCCTATGTTTTGAGACTCCTCCTGCCTGCCTCACTCCCAGCCCCTTGGTGATGTGTGTCCTCTGGTTTGAGGCCACGTGTGCTGGGTCACTCACATTTCGGTGATGACGCCTCACTGGTGTGAGGACACTCCAGCCTGGTTCCCATTCCCTTGGTGATGTGGGCCCTGTGGTGAGAGTCTGATCCTCTTTGGGTTCCTCACACTTTTGTGAGGTGGGCCCTCTGCTCTGAGGTCACTCCTGCCTGGCTGGCACATCCCGCATTGGCGATGGCGGCCCTCTGGTAGCAGTTGGAGCCTGCTGGGAGCCTCCTCTCCTCAGTGATGAGAGCCCTCTGGCGTCAGGCCCTAACTGCTGGGCTCCCCACATTTTCTGATGTGTGCCCACTGGTGCGATGACACTCCTGCTTGGTTCCCTTCCCCATGGGGATGTGGGCCTTGTGCTCTGAGGTCACAACGGCTGGTTTGCTCACAGTTTCATGATGAGGGCCCTCTGTTGTGAGTTCATCACTGCCTGTATCCCATAGCCTCGGTGCTCTGGGCCGCCTGCTGGGATGTTCCAACTGCTGGGTTCCTCACCTTTTTTATACAATGGGCCATGTGTTGTGAGGTTAATCCTGCCTGCCTCGCTCCGAAACTCATGGTGATGTGGGTCCTCTGGTTTGAGGCCACATTTTTTGTGTACCTCAACTTTTGATGATGTGGCCCCACGGGTGTGATGATACTCCTGCGTGGTTCACAGCCCCTTGCTGATGTGGGCACTCTGGTGAGAGTCTGATCCTGGCTGGGTTCCTTACCCTTCTGTGAGGTGGGCCCTCTGATGTGAGGTCACTCCTGCCTGGCTGGCTCACATCGCCTTGGCGATGTGGGCCCACTGTTGGCCACGAAAGCATGCTGGGAGCCTCCTACCCTCTTTAATGAGGGCCCTGAAAAAACGCATATGCACTTTTTGACCAAGTGCATCATTGTCGAGGATCGGCCTCTTCTCCTATGCTTTCAGAGCGCTGCCCGTCTACCTCCTGAAATCATATTCCTGGAATTCTGCCCCGTTTCAAGCCCTCTTCGCAGCCTTACTTCAATATATTTTTGTATGATACCTGTCATTTATAACTCTGCAGGTTTGTTAATTACAGTGTCCCTGAGCTCCTTTCTTCAACTCGCTTGCTTGTGAGCTGGCCGCAAACCCACAGGATTGCTTCAGGCCCTAAAATGGTTTCGGCACGGCACGCTGAGACTTTGGTAAATTCCTCTTTCTGGTGGGAAATGAACATTTAAGTTGCCCGTGCAGACCCTAAAGCTAGTCTCTCATTGGTTCTCCCTATTCCTGTTCATCTTGCGCAGAAATTGCAAACTGTGCCAAACAGGAGGTTAAAGGCACTGACTCTCCAAGTGGGTAGAGAGTTAGTAAAGCGTCTGGAATGGTGAACCCAAGTACCAGGGAACGAAATCTGAGAAGCATTTAAAATCGTTTCCCAGTCACACGGCGGACCATACTCTGGGATTCCCAAGCATGTTTAAGCTGAAGGAAGAATTCCTTAAACCTGGAGAGTTGGGACCCATGGAATGGGTACCATGCAGTATGACTTCAAACGGTCTGCATTTGCTCACTGAACCTCACCAATACTATCAGTCAGAAGTGTCCAGCCTTATGTCTCACCCAGCTCTGGGTGTAGATGTGGTAAATCCAGGTTGCATCACAAGCCCTGAATGAATTATTTAAGAATTGCTCTCTATTTCACTGTCATTGTGTTTTGTTTTTGTAATTTAGTTTGATAACGGGATTTATCGGATTTTCACTGCTGCTTTTATGCCGCTGTACACACGCTTGATTCTCTTACAGAGACATATAAATCCATGGGTTTGAAGATTCTTACTAGTCAGGTGTATTCCTAGGCGTTGAATATGCGGTGTTGAGTCCATGTCGTTGAGCAAGGAGTAGGTCTTGACTATTACATATTTGGCTTATGGAACGGTATCTGTGCTAATTTCAATCTCTGGTTTTATGCAGCACCCCTACTCACCTTTGCCCTTAAGCAAGCATTGGTTGCTTTTCTAAATTTGAGTCCCTGTTCTGTTTTGTAATTCAGTTCATGTGTAGCCAAGTTTACATTCCGTGTATTAGTGATATCTTATGATGTTTCTTGTTTTGTGTGACTTATTTCACTTAGAATCATCGTACCTGAATCCACTCATTATGCCGCGATGGGCCTGATGACCTAGATTTCATTGCTGAGTGTTATTCCAAAGTATGTTCGTACCACAACTTCTTTATCCATTTTTCGCTTTCTGGGATATTTAACTTGAACCGTAGATGAGGTTCTTGTAAACAGAGCCTTCTGAAATTTTAGAGTGGCTGTGTCTTTTGGATTTTAATTTCCCTAAGCTATAGGAGCTTAAGTGGAAGTGCGTACGCTCCGTTGCTTTGTTTTTTAGGTGTTTCAGGAAACACCATACACTTCTCCAGAGTGGCTGTTGGCAATTTATATCCCGTCCATCAGCATAAGAAAGCTCCCTGTTCTCCATGGCCTGTCCTGCCTTTCTGGATTTTACACTTTTTTCAGAAGGCCCTTTTGACCGGGGGGCAGTGAGACTTCATTGTAGTGCAGATTTCCTTTACACGCTTGCTTGGTTGGCCAAAAAGTGCGTATGCGTTATTTCCTGAATATATTCAGGTAAAAACGCATACGCCCTTTTTGGCCAAGTGCATCATTGTCGACGTTATGACTATTTCCTATGCTTTAAATGCAATTCCAGTCTACCCCCTGAAATCGTTTTCCAGCAATTCTGACCCGCTGTCAAGTCCTCTTCGCAGCCTTCTTCAATGTATTTCTGGACGATAGTTGTCATTTATAACTCTGCAGGTTTGTGAATGACAGTGCCCCTGAGCTCCTTTCTTCAACTCGTTTCCTTGTGAGCTGGCCGCAAAACCGCAGGATTGCTTCAGGCCCTAATCTGGTTCCGGCCCGGCATGCTGAGCCTTTGGTTAATTCCACTTCCTGGAGGGAAATGAACATAAATTTGCCCGTGCAGACACCTACAGCTAGTCTCTCATTGTTTTTCCCTATTCCTGTTCATCTTGCGCAGAAATTGCACACTGTGTCAAACAGGAGGTTAAAGGCACTGACTCTCCAAGCGGGGAGAGTGTTATTATACCGTCCGGAATGGTCAACCCGAGTATCAGGGGACGAAAACTTAGATGCATTTAAAAACGTTGCGCAGTCACAGGGACCATACTCTGGGTTTCCCATGCATGTTTTAGCTAAAGGAAGAATCCCTTAAACCTGGAGAGTTGGGACCCATGGAATGGGTATCATGCAGTATGACTTCAAAGGGTCTGCATTTGCTCACCGAACCTCACCAATGCTATCTGCGCAAAGTGTCCAGCCTTATGTCTCACCCAGCTCTGGGTGTAGATATGGTAAATCCAGGTTGCATCACAAGTCCTGAATGAATTATTTAAGAATTGCTTTCTATTTCACTGTCATTGAGTTTTGTTTTTATAATTCATTTTGATAATGGGATTTATCGGATTTTCACTGCTGCGTTTATACCGCTGTACACACGCTTGATTGACTTATGGAGACATATAAATCCATGGGTTTTAAGATTCTTACTAGTCAGGTATATTCCTAGGCGTTGAATTTGGGGTGTTGAGTCCATTTTATTGAGCAAGGAGTATGTCTTGACTATTGCATATTTGGCTTATGGAACGGTATCTGTGCTAATTTCAATCTCTGGTTTTATGTAGCACCCCAACTCACCTTTCGCCTTAAGCAAGCATTGGTTGGTTTGCTAAATTTGAGACCCTGTTCTGTTTTGTAATTCAGTTCATGTGTAGCCAAGTTTACATTCCGTGTATTAGTGATATCTTATGATGTTTCTTTCTCTGTGTGACTAATTTCACTTAGAGTCTTCATACCTGAATCCACTCGTTATGCCGCGACGGGCCTGAAGACATAGATTTCATTGCTGAGTGATATTCCATTGTACGTTCGTAGCACAACTTCTTTATCCATTTTCCGCTTTCTGGGACATTTAACTTGTACCATAGATGAGTATATTGTAAACAGAGCCATTCGAAAATTTGGGGTGGCTGCGTCTTTTTGATTTTAATTTCCCTAAACTATAGGACCATAAGTGGAAGTGCCGTAGGCTCCGTTGCTTTGTTTTTTAGGTGTTTGAGGAAACACCATACACTTCTCCAGAGTGGCTGTTGGCAATTTACATCCCGCTCATCAGCATAACAAGGCTTCCTGTTCTCCATGGCCTGTGCTGCCTTTCTGGATTTTACACTTTTTTCAGAAGGCCCTTTTGACCGGGGGGCAGTGAAACTTCATTGTAGTGCAGATTACTTTAACATGCTTGCTTGGTTGGCCAAAAAGGGCGTATGCGTTTTTTCCTGAATATATTCAGGAAAAAACGCATACGCCCTTTCTGGCCAAGTGCATCATTGTCGACGTTCTGCCTCTTTTCCTATGCTTTAAATGCAATTCCAGTCTACCCCCTGAAATCGTTTTCCTGCAATTCTGCCCCGCTTTCAAGTCCTCTTCGCAGCCTACCTTCAATATATTTTTGGACGATAGCTGTCAATTATAACCCTGCCCGTTTGTGAATTACAGTGGCCCTGAGCTACTTTCTTCAACTCGCTTTCTTGTGAGCTATCCGCAAACCTGCAGGATTGCTTCAGGCCCTAATCTGGTTCCCGCACGGCATGCTGAGCCTTTGGTTAATTCCTCTTCCTGGTGGGAAATGAGCATAAAATTTGTCCGTGCAGACACCTACAGCTAGTCACTCATTTGTTCTCCCTATTCCTGTTCATCTTGTGCGGAAATTGCAAACTGTGCCAAACAGGAGGTTAAAGGCACTGACTCTCCAAGTGGTGAGAGTGTTAGTAAATGGTCTGGAATTGTGAACACGGGTAAAAGGGGACGAAAACTGAGATGCATTTGAAAAGACTTCCCGGTCACACGGTACACCATACTCTGGGGTTCCCAAGCATGTTTAAGTTGAAGGAAGAATCCCTTAAACCTGGAGAGTTGGGACCCATGGAATGGGTACCATGCAGTATGACTTCAAAGGGTCTGCATTTGCTTACGGAACCTCACCAATGCTATCAGCCCGAAGTGTCCAGCCTTATGTCTCACCCATCTCTGGGTGTAGATGTGGTAAATCCAGGTTGCATCACAAGCCCTGAATGAATTATTTAAGAATTGCTCTCTATTTCACTGTCATTGTGTTTTGTTTTTGAAATTTATTTTGATAATGGGATTTAGCTGATTTTCACTGCTGCATTTATGTCACTGTACACACGCTTGATTCTCTTACCGAGACATATAAATCCATAGGTATTAAGACTCTTACTCGTCCCGTATATTCCTAGGTGCTGAATATGGGGTGTTGAGTCCATTTCGTTGGCCAGGGAGTAGGTTTTTTCTATTACATATTTGGCTTATGGAACGGTATCTGTGCTAATTTCAATCTCTGGTTTTATGCAGCACCCCAACTCTCCTTTATCCTTAAGCAAGCATAAGTTGGTTTTCTAAATCTGAGACCCCGTTCTGTTTTGTAATTCAGTTCATTTGTAGCCTCGTTTATATTCCATGTATTAGTAGTATCGTATGTCTTTTTCTTTTTGAATTATGTGACTTCGAATGATCATACGTAACTCCTCTGGGGTTGTTACAGCTGGACATATTTCATTGATTTTCAGGCTGAGTAATATTCCACTCTACATAAGTGCCACATCTCTATCCATTTTTTCCCTCCACAGACATATAAATTATATCCTAGTCGAGGATCTTTTAAACAGAGAGGCGGTAAACATTGGGGTGCCTGTGTCCTCTCCATTTTTGTTTTTCCCAAGATATACGTCCATGAGTGCAAGTGCCCTGTGCTCTGTAGCTCATTTTTTAGATGCTTTAGTAAACACAATACACTTATCCAGAGTGACCGTTGGCAATATACATTTCCACTATAAGCCTCACAGGGCTCCCTTTTCTCCTTGCCCTGTCCTGCATTTCTGGTGTTTACACTTTACGAGGAAGGCTCTTCTGACTGATGCGAAGTGATATGTTTTGTAGTATTGATTTCCAGTGCCCACCTGTTTGGTTGGCTAAAAAAGTGTATGCCCTTTTCTTGAATATATACAGAAAAAGACGCATACACCCTTTTTGGCCAACTGCAATGTTGGCAATGTTCAGCCCCTTTTCTTGTGCTTAATGGCGAGTCCTTTCTACCTCTTCCAATCCCTTTCCTGCCATTCTCCGTTGCTTACAAGTCCTTTTCTCTGACTTTCCTCAAGACATTTTTCAGTGAGAGATATTTTCAACTCTGCAGTTTCGTGAATTTTAGTGTCCCTGAGTTCCATTTTTCAACTTGTGTTTATGGGAACTGGCCACAAAGCAGCGGGATTTCCTCAAGCCCTATTCTGTTTCCATGGGCAACCCTAGCCTTTGGTCAATTCGTCTTCCTGATTGGAAATTAGAGTGACATGTGCCTGTCCGAACACCTAGGAATTGTCACTCATTGTTCCTCCTCCTTCTGCTTCATCCTCTGGACAAATTCCAAACAGGATGTTGACAGTGCTGACATCTCCAAGTGGGGAGACTGTTCGTAAAGACGCTGGAGGGGTGAACCCGAGCACCGGGAGATGAGGAGATGAGATGCCTTTTCCAAACTCTTCCCGATCAGACGGTATACCATCCTCTGGGTGTGACAGGCATGTTTTAGGTGTAGGAAGTGTCCCATTCATGTGAGGAGGACACCAGGGCTTTTTCAAAATCAGTGTCTCTCCACAACCCAAACTGGGGAATTTTTTAAGCTACGGCTACACATAGGTTCATTAAGGGCCTTGGGAAGTAGGCAGAGTCCAAACTTTAGATGATTGAAGTCTTCAGGGTCAGAAGCACTCACCACTGGCTTCCCTTAGGTTCCATTTTAACTGTCATTAATAGATGATGTCAATAAAAACATCTATTCTTTTTCAGATTATTTCCCCTTATAGGTTATTGCAAAATATTGAGTGTAGTTCCCTGTGCTATACAGTAGTTCCTTGTTGATGATCGATTTTATACATAGCAGTGTGTATGTGTTAATCCCAAACTGTTAATTTATCCCTCCTCCCACCTTTCCCATTTGGTCTTAATAAATTATAAGATTTTATACTTCTCAGAAATGGGGGAGCTGAAAGAGAGGTATCATTTTCAATGGAAAAGCATTTAAAACAAGATTGAAGCTTTAACCAAGATTATTAGATGTACATCCTTGGAAAGAAATCACTTCGTTTCTCTAGTATTGACCTGACAAATAAGACCTTTTCACTGAACTTGCTTATAATAAAGTGATGGAAATATCAAATGGAAGTGTTAGAAACATCTTATTTTGCCCGAGCCTTATACACTGTTCTATGTTAATTACAGTTTGGCTCACACATCTGTTCATTGAAGATACAATGTTCTCAATTTCTGTTACTGATCCTCCAGAGTGGACCCCAACAAGTGTCCCCCTGCCCAGTGTCATTGGAGCCAACAGATTGAGACTGAGTTTGGTTCAGAAGCAAAGGAAACTTTATATTTTGATCAGAGAATGGAGAGGTGAGAGCATGTGCTACCCCGTGGGCTGTGGGCTGGGCTGCTGTGAAGAGATCCTGTCAGAGTCAGTGGGAGGGAGGGGGCGGAGCTCTCGAGGGCCCAGTTGGCTGCAGCTCAGGCTCTATATCGCGGAGTCTGCACCATGCCCCAGGAGCTGAGGTGTCGACCCAGCCATTCTGCACTAGGAAATCTGGTCTGAAGTGCCGGCTGTTGAACCTCTGCATGTGGGACCCTAGGAGCACGTGAAATTAGACAAAGCACAAAGGATAAAAAAGGTTAGACTTTATTTTATTGCCCAGATTCTATTTTTATCTCCCAGGGATTTTTAAGGGGCTTTGCCTGAGACAAACCCCTCTTCTGCATTTTGTCCCCTTCCTCATTCTTAGAGTGCTGAGGGTGCAGACCCTTCATCTGTAACTGCTGAGTGCTGAGTTAGGAGCCCTCATACCCGTGGGCGAGGGTCAGAACTTCTCCCCAGCAGCCTCCAGTTGACGTTGATTGTCCCCAGGCCTCCTGCCTCCCTGCTCGTCCGCCTGAGCACAAGTATTGGTAGTGTTATAGATTCTAATGACCTTTAAGGGTCCAGGAAGGAGATGTGCAGTGACGCTGTGAGGTCCAGTTTCACCCCGCCCCACATTTGTTCGGCCACCTTAGGCTGACCGTTTCTGCCAGCCTAGATGCTCTGACCAGTAGTCTGCGCTTTCTTCAGTTAGGCCCCTGAATTAACGTAAAAACAGCACCAGGTGTCAGCACCCTGCCTGCTCAACTCCCAGACAGTCCAGGGTCAGTGGTGATGAAGGACCATGATGGCCACTGAGTCAACAGCCTTTTGAAGTAAACAGGAGTCCAGCCGGTCTTATTGGCCACCATCATCACAGTGTCTGTAGGCTCTTCTATGGTGACAGCGTGATATACGGTTCCCCCGCCAAGATTATTACCTCCCCTCTGGGTGCAGTAAGTCCTGCAAGCAGTAGTCTACTCTTTTGGGACACACTCTTGTTGTTTTATGAGAGAAACTCCAGGTCAAGTGATGGTCACACGAGTCGTCATGGTGCCCCTTTGCCCCGGTTATCTCTCTGGAGGTTGGAGTTGGAGGGCCTCCTCACTCAAGGTCAGTGTGCCCACGGAGCAAACCCTGCAACTTCAGGGCATGGTTGGGGGTTAGGATCACCACGTGGGGTCCTTTTCCCTTAGGAGGGAGGTGGCCTTTTGGGCTGCTGATTTCCAGGTTTTCAGATACTGCCAGTATCTTGGCCAGATGTGGCGGTGGGCCAAGCCCCTTGGTGACCGTAGTTTATCCTACCTGGATGGCATTCTTGCATTGTTCCATTTCAAGTGGTCCCAGGTTTTGCACTAATACTCCAATGGCGATTCACCGTTCACCAGGAATGTAAAGGTCAAAGGGTTTAGCTAAATTAGGGAGTTCCAGGGCAAGGGTCTGAATTGACTGCTCTTTCCATTCTTGAAAGGCCACTTCTGGATTCTATTCAAAAGGATCATCATCTTTTCCTTTCAGTGTTTCATATAGAGGCCCAGCTAGTAGACTGTAGTTAGGGATCCAGAAGCAGCAAACCCTGGCCTCCCCAGGAACCCCTAAGCTGTCTTCTAGTTTTAGAAATGGGTAAGGCTGTAAATTGTTTCTTCCCTTTCCTGGGATGGGCTTCTCCGACCTTCTGTGAGAATGAAGCCCAGGCAGGTCACCGTAGTCTGTGATATTTGAGCTTTTTCTTGGACAACTTGTATCCTTTCTTGGCTTGGTAGTTCAGAGGTCTCCTTAGTAGGGCTGGCGATCAGAATGTCGTCTGCATATTGAAGGAGTGTTTCCTTTTCCAGAGGTAGAACTTTTAGGTCTTTAGCTGAGCTTTCCCCAAAGATGGTGTGGGAATTTTTGAACCCTTGGGGCAACACGGCCCGGAAGTATTGTTTTAGTTGTATGTTGAGTCCTGCCACTCACAAGCCAAAATTTCTTGTGACTCTGGGACTACTAGAATACAAAAGAAGGCATCATTGAAGACTAATACAGAATACCATGTCCTGGTGGTTGGTAGAATGACCAGCAGGATGTAGGATTTAGGAACTACTGGAGGTCTATCCTCGGTGGCTTCACTGACTGTCCTGACATCCTTTACCAGGACTCCAGCAGCCCATGAGGCTCTCGAGGCCAGGCCAATCCCAGGATATGGAGCTCACCTGGGCAGGTACCTCACCCCCACCCCAGCCCACGGGGCTCTCGTGTTCAGGCCCCTCCCAGGATATGGGGTTCCCTGGGCAGGTTCCCCTGCAGCCCATGGGGCTCTCGTGGTCAGACCCCTCCCCGGATACAGAGCTACCCTTGCAGGTACTGTGGCAGGGCTGGGCACACAGGAACCATGCACATCGCCCTCATTGCAGAGCACTCCCAGCTCACCTGTCACTCAGATCTGACACAGAGCACCTCAGAGCAGGACTTGAACTAAGAAACGGCAGCTCCGACAGGTCTGTGACCCTGGGCATCACTCTGTGTGGCCTCCCTCCACCTGGTCTTCCAGAGACTTCCACTGCACCCGGGGCACCAGGCCTCTGTCTCCACCCACCACCCACCCCTCCTCTCCCTGACTCCTGGGTTCCTCTCATTAGGAGAGGGTTTTCTTGAAGTTGTCTCCCACTCATGGGCCAGATAATATAATTAGAAAACAAGCCAGAGCTGCAGCCCCTTGTCTATCCTGACTCTCAGGAGCCCACACCTGTTCCTCGGACCTGGCCGATTCAGCAAGTTCCAGTTTCTGCAACTGTGAGCCCCTGAGGGGTGATTATTGGCTGGCCTGGGAAGCCTGACCGTGCCGGCCAGCCCTCCCCAGGTGTGCCTGGGTTGAGATCAATATAAACACCGCTCCAGGCAGCAAGAGCCCCTGCAGCTGTGCCTGACGCCATTTTCTCTGCCCTGTCAGCAGTCTCGGGGCTGGACTGGTGGGAGGGAGTGAGAGGCCATGGCTTTGTTGGTGGCCCAGTGTGAGTGGGGCTCTGCTGGACTTTCTGCAGCAGTTGCCAAGATGCCACCTGCTAAAGAAGAGGATGTGTCACCCATACCTGCCGCTGGAATTTCTCCCTGGGCAGAGGTGAGTAAGGAAGAAAGCAGTGGGGGCCGGGACAGCAGGGGTATCTCAGGCAGGGAAATGGAAAGCTTCCAGAAGAGCACCCAGGGCCAGGACCATCCTGGCTGGCCTGCAGGCACCAAGTCGGCTGGCATGCTGGTGCTCATGTGGCTCCATGGCCCTTCCTCTAGGCTTTCAAGTCCTTGTACATATTCAGGTGTTTTACCTGGGAAGGGTGGGAACATTTCAGCAGCAGCTGGCCTGGGGCTCAGCCCACGTTTACTCACAGATGCCTCGGCACGGTCCCCCAGCTTTGCAATGAGGACGCTTGTTGTGTGGGGCCTGCTGGCTGAATGGGAGATGATTCCCCACCACTGACCAACTTCAGAATTGTTTACAACTGGAGCAAGTGCCCTGATACGGTTTTCCTCTGTGTAACTGGTGGGTTCTCTTTTGTTTTCTTTCTTTCGTTTTTGGTTCAAGGTAGATTTTATTCCTCTTTTTTGTATTTACAGATATAAGCATGGAAATAATTTATTCATATAAATACATGTATGTGAAGGGAAGAATATTTTGTCTGTTTTACTTTTTGTAATTTGGAATTTTATTTTATTTTTTTATACAGCAGGTTCTTTTTGGTTATCGATTTTATACATATAAATGTATACATGCCAATCCCAATCTCTCAACTCCTCCCACCACCACCCCCCAACAGCTTTCCCCCCTTGGTGTCCATACGTTTGTTGTCTACATCTGTTGCTCTATTTCTGCCTTGCAAAACGGTTCATCTGTACAATTTTTCTAGGTTCCACATATATGCATTAATATACAAGATTTGTTTTTCTATTTCTGACTTACTTCACTCTGTATGACAGTCTCTAGATCCATCAACGTCTCTACAAATGACCCAATTTCATTCCTTTTTATGGCTTAGTGATATTCCATTTTATATATGTACCACATCTTTATGCATTCGTCTGTCTGTGGGCATTTAGGTTGCTTCCATTACCTGGATATTGTAAATAGTGATGCAGTGAACATTGCGGTGAATGTCTCTTTTTGATTTATGGTTTTGTCTGGGTATATGCCCAGTAGTGGCATTGCTGTATCATATGGTAATTCTATTCTTAGTTTTATAAGAAACTCCATAATGTTCTCCACAGTGACTGTATCAATTTACATTCCCAACAATAGTGGAAGAGGGTTCCTTATCTCCACACCCTTTCCAGCATCTGTTGTTTGTAGATTTTCTGATGATGCCCATTCTAACAGGTGTGAGGTGATACACCATGGATGAGTCTATTTCGTTGAGCAAAGAGTAGGTCTTGTCTATTACATATTTGGCTTATGGAACGGTATGTGTGCTAATTACAATCTCTGGTTTTATACAGCACCCCAACTCAACTTTCCCCTTAAGCAAGCATAAGTTTTTATCTAAATGTGAGACTCTGTTCGGTTTTGTAATTCAGTTTATGTGTAGCCAAGTTTACACTCCCTCTATTTGTGATATCTTATGATAATTATCTTACTCTGTGACATATTTCTCTTAGAATCATCATACTTAAATCCACTCAATTTGCTGCTACAGGCCTGATGACATTGATTTCATTGCTGAGTGATATTCCGTTGTACGTAAGTAGCACAACTCCTTTATCCATTTTTTTCTTTCTGGGATATTTAATTTGTACTGGATTCGAGGTTCTTGTAAACACAGCAGCCCTAAATTTTGTGTTGGCTGTGTCTTGTTGATTTTAATTTTCCTAAGCTATAGGGCCAAAAGTGGAAGTGCCCTAGGGTCTGTAGCTTTGTTTTTCAGATGTTTCAGGATACACCATAAACATCTCCACAGTGTCTGTTGGCAACTTACATCCCGCCCATCAGCATAACAAGGCTCCCTGTTCTCCATGGCCTGTCCTGTGTATCTGGTTTTTACACTTTTTTCAGATGGCCCTTTTGACGAATGGGAAATGAGACTTCATTGTAGTGCGGATTTCCATTGCTCGAGTGCTTGGTTGGCCAAAAAGGGCATATGCGTTTTTCCTGAATATATTCAGGAAAAAATGTATACGCACTTTTG
Organism: Delphinapterus leucas; assembly: GCF_059928025.1. NCBI lineage: Eukaryota > Metazoa > Chordata > Mammalia > Artiodactyla > Monodontidae > Delphinapterus > Delphinapterus leucas. The sequence goes on from NW_028322234.1 coordinate 20,404,994, forward strand.
TCCAAGTGCATCACTGTCAAAGATCTGCCGCTTTTCACATGCTTTAAATGCAATTCCAATCTACCTCCTGAAATATGATTCCTGCAATTCTGCCTCGTTTTCAAGTCCTCTTTGCAGACTTACTTCAATATATTTTTGCCAATAGCTGTCATTTATAACTCTGCAGGTTTGTGAATTACAGTGCCCGTGATTTCCTTTAAAACTCGTTTCCTTGAAAGCTGGCCACAGAACCGCAGGTTTGCTTCAGGCCGTAATCAGGGTCCAGCACGTCACTCTGAGCCTTTGGTTAATTCCTCTTCCTGGTGGGAAATTAGAGTTAAATGTGCCCCTCCAGACACCTGCCTCACTCCCAGCCCCTTGGTGATGTGTGTCCTCTGGTTTGAGGCCACATGTGCTGGGTTCCTCACCTTTGGCTGATGTGGCCCCACTGGTGTGAGGACACTCCTGCCTGGTTCCCATCCTCTTGGTGATGTGGGCCCTCCGGTGAGAGTCAGATCCTGGTTGGGTTACTCACACTTCTGTGAGGTGGGACCTCTTCTCTGAGGTCACTCCTGCCTGGCTGGCACACCCCGCCTTGGCGACGTCGGCCCTCTGGTGGGAGTTGGTGCCTGCTGGGAGTCTCCTCCCCTCGGTAATGAGGGCCCTCTGGCGTCAGGCCGTAACTCCTGGGCTCCAAAAATTTTCTGATGTGCGCCCTGTGGCGCGAGTACACTCCTGCCAGTTTCCCAACCCCATGGGAATGTGGGCCTTCTGCTCTGAGGTCCCAACGTTGGGTTGCTCAGTTTCATGATGAGGGCCCTCAGGTGTGAGTTCACTCCGGCCTGGATCCCATAGCCTCGCTGCTCCTGGCCACCTGCTGGGAGGTTCCAACTGCGGGATTCCTCACCTTTTTTCTTCTATGGGCCCTCTGTTTTGAGACTCCTCCTGCCTGCCTCACTCCCAGCCCCTTGGTGATGTGTGTCCTCTTGTTTGAGGCCACGTGTGCTGGGTCCCTCACCTTTCGATGATGTGGCCCCACTGGTGTGAGGACACTCCTGCCTGGTTCCTATCCCTTTGATGATGTGGGCCCTCTGGTGAGAGTCTGATCCTGGCTGGGTTCCTCACCCTTCTGTGAGGTGGGCCCTCTGCTGTGAGGTCACTCCTGCCTGGCTTGCACACCCCGCCAGGGCAACATCGGCCCTCTTGTGGCAGTTGGAGCCTGCTGGGAGCCTCCTCCCCTCGGTGATGACGGCCCTCTTGCATCAGGCCCTAACTGCTGGGTACCCACATTTTCTGATACGTGCTAAGTGGTGCGAGGACACTCCTGCGAGGTTCCCATCCCCATGGGGATGTGGGCCTTCTGCTCTGAGGTCCCAATGGATGGGTTGCTCACAGTTTCATGATGTGGGCCCTCTGCTGTGAGTTCACTGCAGCCTGGATCGCATAGACTCGGTGCTCTGGGCCGCCTGCTGGGAGGTTCCCACTGCAGGATTCCTCAGCTTTTTTATTCTATGGGCCCTGTGTTTTGAGGCTCCTCCTGCCTGCCTCACTCCGAGCCCCTTGGAGATGTGGGTCTTCTGGTTTAGGCCACATGTGCTGGGTTCCTCACCTTTCTATGATGTGGCCACACTGGTGTGAAGACAGTCCTGCCTGTTTCTGATCCCCTTGGTGATGTGGGCCCTCTGGTGAGAGTCTTATCCTGGCTGGGTTCCTCACCCTTCTGTGAGGTAGGCCCTCTGCTGTGAGGTCACTCCTGCCTGGCTGTCACACGTCCCCTTGGCGACATGGGCCCTCAGTTGGGAGTTGGTGCCTGCTTGGAGTCTCCTCCCCTTGGTAATGAGGGCCCTCTGGCATCAGGCCCTAACTTCTGAGCTCCCAAAATTCTCTGATGTGTGCCCTGTGGTGCGAGTACACTTATGCCATGTTCCCAACCACATGGGAATGTGGGCCTTCTGCTCTGAGGTCCCAACGGCTGGGTTGCTCAGAGTTTCATGATGAGGGCCCTCTGTTTTGAGTTCAGTCAGGTCTGGATCCCATAGCCTCGCTGCTCCTGGCCGCCTGCTGGGAGGTTCCAGCTGCTGGATTCCTCACCATTTTTATTCCATGGGCCCTATGTTTTGAGGCTCCTCCTGCCTGCCTCACTCCCAGCCCCTTGGTGATGTGTGTCCTCTGGTTTGAGGCCACGTGTGCTGGGTCACTCACATTTCGGTGATGACGCCTCACTGGTGTGAGGACACTCCAGCCTGGTTCCCATTCCCTTGGTGATGTGGGCCCTGTGGTGAGAGTCTGATCCTCTTTGGGTTCCTCACACTTTTGTGAGGTGGGCCCTCTGCTCTGAGGTCACTCCTGCCTGGCTGGCACATCCCGCATTGGCGATGGCGGCCCTCTGGTAGCAGTTGGAGCCTGCTGGGAGCCTCCTCTCCTCGGTGATGAGAGCCCTCTGGCGTCAGGCCCTAACTGCTGGGCTCCCCACATTTTCTGATGTGTGCCCACTGGTGCGATGACACTCCTGCTTGGTTCCCTTCCCCATGGGGATGTGGGCCTTGTGCTCTGAGGTCACAACGGCTGGTTTGCTCACAGTTTCATGATGAGGGCCCTCTGTTGTGAGTTCATCACTGCCTGTATCCCATAGCCTCGGTGCTCTGGGCCGCCTGCTGGGATGTTCCAACTGCTGGGTTCCTCACCTTTTTTATACAATGGGCCATGTGTTGTGAGGTTAATCCTGCCTGCCTCGCTCCGAAACTCATGGTGATGTGGGTCCTCTGGTTTGAGGCCACATTTTTTGTGTACCTCAACTTTTGATGATGTGGCCCCACGGGTGTGATGATACTCCTGCGTGGTTCACAGCCCCTTGCTGATGTGGGCACTCTGGTGAGAGTCTGATCCTGGCTGGGTTCCTTACCCTTCTGTGAGGTGGGCCCTCTGATGTGAGGTCACTCCTGCCTGGCTGGCTCACATCGCCTTGGCGATGTGGGCCCACTGTTGGCCACGAAAGCATGCTGGGAGCCTCCTACCCTCTTTAATGAGGGCCCTGAAAAAACGCATATGCACTTTTTGACCAAGTGCATCATTGTCGAGGATCGGCCTCTTCTCCTATGCTTTCAGAGCGCTGCCCGTCTACCTCCTGAAATCATATTCCTGGAATTCTGCCCCGTTTCAAGCCCTCTTCGCAGCCTTACTTCAATATATTTTTGTATGATACCTGTCATTTATAACTCTGCAGGTTTGTTAATTACAGTGTCCCTGAGCTCCTTTCTTCAACTCGCTTGCTTGTGAGCTGGCCGCAAACCCACAGGATTGCTTCAGGCCCTAAAATGGTTTCGGCACGGCACGCTGAGACTTTGGTAAATTCCTCTTTCTGGTGGGAAATGAACATTTAAGTTGCCCGTGCAGACCCTAAAGCTAGTCTCTCATTGGTTCTCCCTATTCCTGTTCATCTTGCGCAGAAATTGCAAACTGTGCCAAACAGGAGGTTAAAGGCACTGACTCTCCAAGTGGGTAGAGAGTTAGTAAAGCGTCTGGAATGGTGAACCCAAGTACCAGGGAACGAAATCTGAGAAGCATTTAAAATCGTTTCCCAGTCACACGGCGGACCATACTCTGGGATTCCCAAGCATGTTTAAGCTGAAGGAAGAATTCCTTAAACCTGGAGAGTTGGGACCCATGGAATGGGTACCATGCAGTATGACTTCAAACGGTCTGCATTTGCTCACTGAACCTCACCAATACTATCAGTCAGAAGTGTCCAGCCTTATGTCTCACCCAGCTCTGGGTGTAGATGTGGTAAATCCAGGTTGCATCACAAGCCCTGAATGAATTATTTAAGAATTGCTCTCTATTTCACTGTCATTGTGTTTTGTTTTTGTAATTTAGTTTGATAACGGGATTTATCGGATTTTCACTGCTGCTTTTATGCCGCTGTACACACGCTTGATTCTCTTACAGAGACATATAAATCCATGGGTTTGAAGATTCTTACTAGTCAGGTGTATTCCTAGGCGTTGAATATGCGGTGTTGAGTCCATGTCGTTGAGCAAGGAGTAGGTCTTGACTATTACATATTTGGCTTATGGAACGGTATCTGTGCTAATTTCAATCTCTGGTTTTATGCAGCACCCCTACTCACCTTTGCCCTTAAGCAAGCATTGGTTGCTTTTCTAAATTTGAGTCCCTGTTCTGTTTTGTAATTCAGTTCATGTGTAGCCAAGTTTACATTCCGTGTATTAGTGATATCTTATGATGTTTCTTGTTTTGTGTGACTTATTTCACTTAGAATCATCGTACCTGAATCCACTCATTATGCCGCGATGGGCCTGATGACCTAGATTTCATTGCTGAGTGTTATTCCAAAGTATGTTCGTACCACAACTTCTTTATCCATTTTTCGCTTTCTGGGATATTTAACTTGAACCGTAGATGAGGTTCTTGTAAACAGAGCCTTCTGAAATTTTAGAGTGGCTGTGTCTTTTGGATTTTAATTTCCCTAAGCTATAGGAGCTTAAGTGGAAGTGCGTACGCTCCATTGCTTTGTTTTTTAGGTGTTTCAGGAAACACCATACACTTCTCCAGAGTGGCTGTTGGCAATTTATATCCCGTCCATCAGCATAAGAAAGCTCCCTGTTCTCCATGGCCTGTCCTGCCTTTCTGGATTTTACACTTTTTTCAGAAGGCCCTTTTGACCGGGGGGCAGTGAGACTTCATTGTAGTGCAGATTTCCTTTACACGCTTGCTTGGTTGGCCAAAAAGTGCGTATGCGTTATTTCCTGAATATATTCAGGTAAAAACGCATACGCCCTTTTTGGCCAAGTGCATCATTGTCGACGTTATGACTATTTCCTATGCTTTAAATGCAATTCCAGTCTACCCCCTGAAATCGTTTTCCAGCAATTCTGACCCGCTGTCAAGTCCTCTTCGCAGCCTTCTTCAATGTATTTCTGGACGATAGTTGTCATTTATAACTCTGCAGGTTTGTGAATGACAGTGCCCCTGAGCTCCTTTCTTCAACTCGTTTCCTTGTGAGCTGGCCGCAAAACCGCAGGATTGCTTCAGGCCCTAATCTGGTTCCGGCCCGGCATGCTGAGCCTTTGGTTAATTCCACTTCCTGGAGGGAAATGAACATAAATTTGCCCGTGCAGACACCTACAGCTAGTCTCTCATTGTTTTTCCCTATTCCTGTTCATCTTGCGCAGAAATTGCACACTGTGTCAAACAGGAGGTTAAAGGCACTGACTCTCCAAGCGGGGAGAGTGTTATTATACCGTCCGGAATGGTCAACCCGAGTATCAGGGGACGAAAACTTAGATGCATTTAAAAACGTTGCGCAGTCACAGGGACCATACTCTGGGTTTCCCATGCATGTTTTAGCTAAAGGAAGAATCCCTTAAACCTGGAGAGTTGGGACCCATGGAATGGGTATCATGCAGTATGACTTCAAAGGGTCTGCATTTGCTCACCGAACCTCACCAATGCTATCTGCGCAAAGTGTCCAGCCTTATGTCTCACCCAGCTCTGGGTGTAGATATGGTAAATCCAGGTTGCATCACAAGTCCTGAATGAATTATTTAAGAATTGCTTTCTATTTCACTGTCATTGAGTTTTGTTTTTATAATTCATTTTGATAATGGGATTTATCGGATTTTCACTGCTGCGTTTATACCGCTGTACACACGCTTGATTGACTTATGGAGACATATAAATCCATGGGTTTTAAGATTCTTACTAGTCAGGTATATTCCTAGGCGTTGAATTTGGGGTGTTGAGTCCATTTTATTGAGCAAGGAGTATGTCTTGACTATTGCATATTTGGCTTATGGAACGGTATCTGTGCTAATTTCAATCTCTGGTTTTATGTAGCACCCCAACTCACCTTTCGCCTTAAGCAAGCATTGGTTGGTTTGCTAAATTTGAGACCCTGTTCTGTTTTGTAATTCAGTTCATGTGTAGCCAAGTTTACATTCCGTGTATTAGTGATATCTTATGATGTTTCTTTCTCTGTGTGACTAATTTCACTTAGAGTCTTCATACCTGAATCCACTCGTTATGCCGCGACGGGCCTGAAGACATAGATTTCATTGCTGAGTGATATTCCATTGTACGTTCGTAGCACAACTTCTTTATCCATTTTCCGCTTTCTGGGACATTTAACTTGTACCATAGATGAGTATATTGTAAACAGAGCCATTCGAAAATTTGGGGTGGCTGCGTCTTTTTGATTTTAATTTCCCTAAACTATAGGACCATAAGTGGAAGTGCCGTAGGCTCCGTTGCTTTGTTTTTTAGGTGTTTGAGGAAACACCATACACTTCTCCAGAGTGGCTGTTGGCAATTTACATCCCGCTCATCAGCATAACAAGGCTTCCTGTTCTCCATGGCCTGTGCTGCCTTTCTGGATTTTACACTTTTTTCAGAAGGCCCTTTTGACCGGGGGGCAGTGAAACTTCATTGTAGTGCAGATTACTTTAACATGCTTGCTTGGTTGGCCAAAAAGGGCGTATGCGTTTTTTCCTGAATATATTCAGGAAAAAACGCATACGCCCTTTCTGGCCAAGTGCATCATTGTCGACGTTCTGCCTCTTTTCCTATGCTTTAAATGCAATTCCAGTCTACCCCCTGAAATCGTTTTCCTGCAATTCTGCCCCGCTTTCAAGTCCTCTTCGCAGCCTACCTTCAATATATTTTTGGACGATAGCTGTCAATTATAACCCTGCCCGTTTGTGAATTACAGTGGCCCTGAGCTACTTTCTTCAACTCGCTTTCTTGTGAGCTATCCGCAAACCTGCAGGATTGCTTCAGGCCCTAATCTGGTTCCCGCACGGCATGCTGAGCCTTTGGTTAATTCCTCTTCCTGGTGGGAAATGAGCATAAAATTTGTCCGTGCAGACACCTACAGCTAGTCACTCATTTGTTCTCCCTATTCCTGTTCATCTTGTGCGGAAATTGCAAACTGTGCCAAACAGGAGGTTAAAGGCACTGACTCTCCAAGTGGTGAGAGTGTTAGTAAATGGTCTGGAATTGTGAACACGGGTAAAAGGGGACGAAAACTGAGATGCATTTGAAAAGACTTCCCGGTCACACGGTACACCATACTCTGGGGTTCCCAAGCATGTTTAAGTTGAAGGAAGAATCCCTTAAACCTGGAGAGTTGGGACCCATGGAATGGGTACCATGCAGTATGACTTCAAAGGGTCTGCATTTGCTTACGGAACCTCACCAATGCTATCAGCCCGAAGTGTCCAGCCTTATGTCTCACCCATCTCTGGGTGTAGATGTGGTAAATCCAGGTTGCATCACAAGCCCTGAATGAATTATTTAAGAATTGCTCTCTATTTCACTGTCATTGTGTTTTGTTTTTGAAATTTATTTTGATAATGGGATTTAGCTGATTTTCACTGCTGCATTTATGTCACTGTACACACGCTTGATTCTCTTACCGAGACATATAAATCCATAGGTATTAAGACTCTTACTCGTCCAGTATATTCCTAGGTGCTGAATATGGGGTGTTGAGTCCATTTCGTTGGCCAGGGAGTAGGTTTTTTCTATTACATATTTGGCTTATGGAACGGTATCTGTGCTAATTTCAATCTCTGGTTTTATGCAGCACCCCAACTCTCCTTTATCCTTAAGCAAGCATAAGTTGGTTTTCTAAATTTGAGACCCTGTTCTGTTTTGTAATTCAGTTGATGTGTAGCCAAGTTTACATTCAGTGTAGTAGTGATATCTTATGATGTTTCATTTTCTGTGTGACTTATTTCACTTAGAATCATCGTACCTGAATCCACTCATTATGCCGCGACGGGCCTGATGACATAGATTTCATTGCAGTGTGATATTCCATTGTACAAACGTACCACAATTTCTTTATCCATTTTTCACATTCTGGGATATTTAACTTGTACCGTAGACGAGGTTCTTGTAAGCAGAGCCATCCGACACTTTGGGGTGGCTGTGTGTTTTTGATTTTAATTTCCCTAAGCTATAGGACCATAAGTGGAAGTGCCGTAGCCTCCGTAGCTTTGTTTTTTCGGTGTTCCGGGAAACACCATACACTTCTCCAGAGTGGCTGTTGGCAATTTACATCCCGCCCATCAGCATAACAAGGCTCCCTGTTCTCCATGGCCTTGCTGCCTTTCTGAATTTTACACTTTTTTCAGATGGCCCTTTTGACCGGGGGGCAGTGAGACATCATTGTAGTGCAGATTTCTTTAACATGCTTGCTTGGTTGGCCAAAAAGTGCGTATGCGTTTTTTCCTGAATATATTCAGGAAAAAACGCATACGCCCTTTTTGGCCAAGAGCATCATTGTCGACGTTCTGCCTCTTTTCCTATTCTTTAAATGCAATTCCCGTCTACCCCCTGAAATCGTTTTCCTGCAATTCTGCCCCACTTACAAGTCGTCTTCGCAGCCTTCCTTCAATATATTTTTGGACGATAGCTGTCATTTATAACTCTGCAGGTTTGTGAGTTACAGTGCCCCTGAGCTCATTTCTTCAACTCGCTATCTTGTGAGGTGGCCGCAAACCCACAGGATTGCCTCAGGCCCTAATCTGGTTCCGGCACGGCATGCTGAGCCTTTGGTTAATTCCTCTTCCTGGTGGGAAATGAGCGTTAAATTTGCCCGTGCAGACACCTAGAGCTAGTCTCTCATTGGTTCTCCCTATTCCTTTTCATCTTGCACAGAAATTGCAAACTGTGCCCAACAGGAGGTTAAAGGCACTGACTCTCCAAGTGGGGAGAGTGTTCGTAAAGGGTCTGGAATGGTGAACCCGAGTAAAAGGGGACGAAAACTGAGATGCATTTGAAAACGTTTGCCAGTCACACGGTGCACCATACTGTGGGTTTCCCATGCATGTTTTAGCTGAAGGAAGAATCCCTTAAACTTGGAGAGTTGGGACCCATGGAATGGGTACCATGCTGTATGACTTCAAAGGGTCTGCATTTGCTCATCGAACCTCACCAATGCTATCAGCCCGAAGTGCCCAACCTTATGTCTCATTCAGCTCTGGGTGTAGATGTGGTAAATCCAGGTTGCATCACAAGCCCTGAATGAATTATTTAAGAATTGCTCTCTATTTCACTGTCCTTGGGTTTTGTTTGTGTAATTCATTTTGATAATGGGATTTATCGGATTTTCTCTGCTGCATTCATGCTGCTGTACACACGCTTCATTCTCTTACGGAGACATATAAATCCATGGGTTTGAAGATTCTTACTAGTCAGGTGTATTCCTAGGCGTTGAATATGGGGTGTTTAGTCCATTTCGTTGAGCAAGGGGTAGGTCTTGACTATTACATATTTGGCTTATGGAAAGGTATCTGTGCTAATTTCTATCTCTGGTTTTATGCAACACCCTAACTCACCTTTACCCTTAAGCAAGCATAAGTTGGTTTTCTAAATTTGAGACCCTGTTCTGTTTTGTAATTCATTTCATGTGTAGCCAAGTTTACATTCCGTGTAGTAGTGATATCTTATGATGTTTCATTTTCTGTGTGACTTATTTCACTTAGAATCATCGTACCTGAATCCACTCATTATGCCGCGACGGGCCTGATGACATAGATTTCATTGCTGAGTGATATTCCATTGTACATACGTACCACAACTTCTTTATCCATTTTTCACATTCTGGGATATTTAACTTGTACCGTAGACGAGGTTCTTGTAAACAGAACCGTCCGACACGTTGGGGTGGCTGTGTGTTTTTGATTTTAATTTCCCTAAGCTATAGGACCATAAGTGGAAGTGCCGTAGGCTCCGTAGCTTTGTTTTTTCGGTGTTCCGGGAAACACCATACACTTCTCCAGAGTGGCTGTTGGAAATTTACATCCCGCCCATCAGCATAACAAGGCTCCCTGTTCTCCATGGCCTGTGCTGCCTTTCTGGATTTTACACTTTTTTCAGATGGCCCTTTTGACCGGGGGGCAGTGAGACTTCATTGTAGTGCAGATTTCTTTAACATGCTTGCTTGGTTGGCCAAAAAGGGCGTATGCGTTTTTTCCTGAATATATTCAGGAAAAAACGCATACGCCCTTTTTGGCCAAGAGCATCATTGTCGACGTTCTGCCTCTTTTCCTATTCTTTAAATGCAATTCCCGTCTACCCCCTGAAATCGTTTTCCTGCAATTCTGCCCCACTTACAAGTCGTCTTCGCAGCCTTCCTTCAATATATTTTTGGACGATAGCTGTCATTTATAACTCTGCAGGTTTGTGAGTTACAGTGCCCCTGAGCTCATTTCTTCAACTCGCTATCTTATGAGCTGGCTGCAAACCCACAGGATTGCCTCAGGCCCTAATCTGGTTCCGGCACGGCATGCTGAGCCTTTGGTTAATTCCTCTTCCTGGTGGGAAATGAGCATTAAATTTGCCCGTGCAGACACCTAGAGCTAGTCTCTCATTCGTTCTCCCTATTCCTTTTCATCTTGCGCAGAAATTGCAAACTGTGCCCAACAGGAGGTTAAAGGCACTGACTCTCCAAGTGGGGAGAGTGTTCGTAAAGGGTCTGGAATGGTGAACCCGAGTAAAAGGGGACGAAAACTGAGATGCATTTGAAAACGTTTGCCAGTCACACGGTGCACCATACTGTGGGTTTCCCATGCATGTTTTAGCTGAAGGAAGAATCCCTTAAACTTGGAGAGTTGGGACCCATGGAATGGGTAACATGCTGTATGACTTCAAAGGGTCTGCATTTGCTCATCGAACCTCACCAATGCTATCAGCCCGAAGTGCCCAACCTTATATCTCACTCAGCTCTGGGTGTAGATGTGGTAAATCCAGGTTGCATCACAAGCCCTGAATGAATTATTTAAGAATTGCTCTCTATCTCACTGTCCTTGGGTTTTGTTTGTGTAATTCATTTTGATAATGGGATTTATCGGATTTTCTCTGCTGCATTCATGCCGCTGTACACACGCTTCATTCTCTTACGGAGACATATAAATCCATGGGTTTGAAGATTCTTACTAGTCAGGTGTATTCCTAGGCGTTGAATATGGGGTGTTTAGTCCATTTCGTTGAGCAAGGGGTAGGTCTTGACTATTACATATTTTTTTTTTTTTCTGTACGCGGGCCTCTCAGTGTTGTGGCCTCTCCCGTTGCGGAGCACAGGCTCCGGATGCGCAGGCTCAACGGCCATGACTTACGGGGCCAGTAGCTACGCGGCATGTTGGATCCTCTCGGACCGGGGAACGAACCCGCGTCCCCTTCATCGGCAGGCGGACTCTCAACCACTGCACCACCAGGGAAGCCCCCTGACTATTACATATTTGACGTATGGAATGGTATCTGTGCTAATTTCTATCTCTGGTTTTATGCAGCACCCCAACTCACCTTTCCCCTTAAGCAAACATAAGTTGGTTTTCTAAATTTGAGACCCTGTTCTCTTTTGTAATTCAGTTCATGTGTAGCCAAGATTACATTCGGTGTATAAGTGATATCTTATGAGGTTTCATTTTCTTTGTGACTTATTTCACTTAGAATCATCGTACCTGAATCCACTCATTATGCCGCGACGGGCCTGATGACATAGATTTCATTGCTGAGTGATATTCCATTGTACGTACGTACCACAACTTCTTTATCCATTTTTCACTTTCTGGGATATTTAACTTGTACCGTAGACGAGGTTCTTGTAAACAGAGCCCTCTGAAACTTTGGGGTGGCTGTGTGTTTTTGATTTTAATTTCCCTAAGCTATAGGACCATAAGTGGAAGTGCCGTAGGCTCCGTTGCTTTGTTTTTTAGGTGTTTCAGGAAACACAATACACTTCTCCAGAGTGGCTTTTGGCAATTTACATCCCACCCATCAGCATAACAAGGCTCCCTGTTCTCCATGGCCTGTGCTGCATTTCTGGATTTTACACTGTTTTCAGATGGCCCTTTTGACCGGGGGGCAGTGAGACTTCATTGTAGTGCAGATTTCTTTAACATGCTTGCTTGGTTGGCCAAAAAGTGCGTATGCGTTTTTTCCGGAATATATTCAGGAAAAAACGCATACGCACTTTTTGGCCAAGTGCATCATTGTGGACGTTCTGCCTCTTTTCCTATGCTTTAAATGCAATTCCAGTCTACCCCCTGAAATCGTTTTCCTGCAATTCTGCCCCGCTTTCAAGTCCTCTTCGCAGCCTTCCTTCAATATATTTTTGGACGATAGCTGTCATTTATAACTCTGCAGGTTTGTGAATTACAGTGCCCCTGAGCTCCTTTCTTCAAATCGCTTTCTTGTGAGATGGCTGCAAACCCCCATGTTTGATTCAGGCCCTAATCTGGTTCCAGCACGGAATGTTGAGCGTTTGGTTAATTCCTCTTCCTGGTGGGAAATGAGCATTAAATTTGCCCGTGCAGACACCTACAGCTAGTCTCTCATTGGTTCTCCCTATTCCTGTTCATCTTGCGCAGAAATTGCAAACTGTGCCAAACAGCAGATTAAAGGCACTGACTCTCCAAGTGGGGAGAGTGTTAGTAAAGGATCTGGAATGGTGAACCTGAGTAAAAGGGGTCGAAAACTGAGATGCATTTGAAAACGTTTCCCGGTCACACGGTGCACCATACTGTGGGTTTCCCATGCATGTTTTAGCTGAAGGAAGAATCGCTTAAACCTGGAGAGTTGGGACCCATGGAATGGGTATCATGCAGCATGACTTCAAAGGGTCTGCATTTGCTCATCGAACCTCACCAATGCTATCAGCCCGAAGAGTCCAACCTTATGTCTCACTCAGCTCTGGGTGTAGATGAGGTAAATCCAGGTTGCATCACAAGCCCTGAATGAATTATTTAAGAATTGCTCTCTATTTCACTGTCATTGTGTTTTGTTATTTAATTCATTTTGATAATGGGATTTATCGGATTTTCTCTGCTGCCTTCATGCAGGTGTACACAGGCTTGATTCTCTTATGGAGACATATAAATCCATGGGTTTGAAGAGTCTTACTAGTGAGGTGTATTCCTAGGCGTTGAATAGAGCGTGTTTAGCCCATTGCGTTGAGCAAGGGGTAGGTCTTGACTATTACATATTTGACTTATGGAATGGTATCTGTGCTAATTTCTATCTCTGGTTTTATGCAGCACCCCAACTCACCTTTCCCCTTAAGCAAACATAAGTTGGTTTTCTAAATTTGAGACCCTGTTCTGTTTTGTAATTCAGTTCATGTGTAGCCCAGATTACATTCCGTGTATTAGTGATATCTTATGATGTTTCATTTTCTGTGTGACTTATTTCTCTTAGAATCATCGTACCTGAATCCACTCATTATGCCAGGACGGGCCAGAGGACATAGATTTCATTGGTGAGTGATATTCCATTGTACGTACGTACCACAAGTTCTTTATCCATTTCTTTGCTTTCTGGGATATTTAACTTGTACCGTAGACGAGGTTCTTGTGAGGAGAGCCGTCTGAAATTTTGGGGTGGCTGTGTGTTTTTGATTTTAATTTCCCTAATCTATAGGACCATAAGTGGAAGTGCCGTAGGCTCCGTTGCTTTGTTTTTTAGGTGTTTCAGGAAACACCATAAACTTCTCCAGAGTGGCTGTTGGCAATTTACATCCCACCCATCAGCATAACAAGGCTCCCTGTTCTCCATGGCCTGTGCTGCATTTCTGGATTTTACACTTTTTTCACATGGCCCTTTTGACCGGGGGGCAGTGAGACTTCATTGTAGTGCAGATTTCTTTAACATGCTTGCTTGGTTGGCCAAAAAGTGCGTATGCGTTTTTTCCTGAATATATTCAGGAAAAAACGCATACGCCCTTTTTGGCCAAGTGCATCATTGTCGACGTCCTGCCTCTTTTCCTATGCTTTAAATGCAATTCCAGTCTACCCCCTGAAATCGTTTTCCTGCAATTCTGCCCCGCTTTCAAGTCCTCTTCGCAGCCTTCCTTCAATATATTTTTGGACGATAGCTGTCATTTATAACTCTGCAGGTTTGTGAATTACAGTGCCCCTGAGCTCCTTTCTTCAAATCGCTTTCTTGTGAGCTGGCCGCAAACCCGCAGGATTGCTTCAGGCCCTAATCTTGTTCCGGCACGGCATGCTGAGCCTTTGGTTAATTCGTCTTTCTGGTGGGAAATGTGCGTTAAATTTGCCCGTGCAGACACCTACAGCTAGTCTCTCATTGGTTCTCCCTATTCCTGTTCATCTTGCGCAGAAATTGCAAACTGTGCCAAACAGGAGGTTAAAGGCACTGACTCTCCAAGTCTGGAGAGTGTTAGAAAAGGGTCTGGAATTGTGAACCCGAGTAAAAGGGGACGAAAATTGAGATGCCTTTGAAAACGTTTCCTGGTCACACGGTGCACCATACTGTGGGCTTCCCATGCATGTTTTAGCTGAAGGAAGAATCGCTTAAACCTGGAGAGTTGGGACCCATGGAATGGGTACCATGCAGTATGACTTCAAATGGTCTGCATTTGCTCATCGAACCTCACCAGTGGTATCACCCCGAAGTGTCCAACCTTATGTCTCACTCAGCTCTGGGTGTAGATGAGGTAAATCCAGGTTGCATCAGAAGCCCTGAATGAATTATTTAAGAATTGTTCTCTATTTCACTGTCATTGTGTTTTGTTTTTGTAATTCATTTTGATAATAGGATTTATCGGATTTTCTCTGCTGCCTTCATGCAGCTGTACACATGCTTGATTCTCTTATGGAGACATATAAATCCATGGGTTTGAAGATTCTTACTAGTCAGGTGTATTCCTAGGCGTTGAATATAGGGTGTTTAGCCCATTTCGTTGAGCAAGGGGTAGGTCTTGACTATTACATATTTGACGTATGGAATGGTATCTGTGCTAATTTCTATCTCTGGTTTTATGCAGCACCCCAACTCACCTTTCCCCTTAAGCAAACATAAGTTGGTTTTCTAAATTTGAGACCCTGTTCTGTTTTGTAATTCAGTTCATGTGTAGCCAAGATTACATTCGGTGTGTTAGTGATATCTTATGATGTTTCATTTTCTGTGTGACTTATTTCACTTAGAATCATCGTACCTGAATCCACTCATTACACCACGACGGGCCAGATGACATAGCTTTCCTTGGTGACTGATATTCCATTGTACGTACGTACCACAACTTCTTTATCCATTTTTCGCTTTCTGGGATATTTAACTTGTACCGTAGAAGAGGTTCTTGTAAACAGAGCCATCTGAAACTTTGGCTTGGCTGTGTGTTTTTGATTTAAATTTCCCTAAGCTATAGGACCATAAGTGGAAGTGCCGTAGGCTCTGTTGCTTTGTTTTTTAGGTGTTTCAGGAAACACCATACACTTCTCCAGAGTGGCTGTTGGCAATTTACATCCCGCCCATCAGCATAACAAGGCTCCCTGTTCTCCATGGCCTGTGCTGCCTTTCTGGATTTTACACTTTTTTCAGATGGCCCTTTTGACCGGGGGGCAGTGAGACTTCATTGTAGTGCAGATTTCTTTAACATGCTTGCTTGGTTGGCCAAAAAGGGCGTATGCGTTTTTTCCTGAATATATTCAGGAAAAAACGCATACGCCCTTTTTGGCCAAGTGCATCATTGTCGACGTTCTGCCTCTTTTCCTATGCTTTAAATGCAATTCCAGTCTACCCCCTGAAATCGTTTTCCTGCAATTCTGCCCCGCTTTCAAGTCCTCTTCGCAGGCTTCCTTCAATATATTTTTGGACGATAGCTGTCATTTATAACTCTGCAGGTTTGTGAATTAGAGTGCCCCGGAGCTCCTTTCTTCAAATCGCTTTCTTGTGAGCTGGCCGCAAACTCGCAGGGTTGCTTCAGGCCCTAATCTGGTTCCGGCACGGCATGCTGAGCGTTTGGTTAATTCCTCTTCCTGGTGGGAAATGAGCGTTAAATTTGCCCGTGCAGACACCTACAGCTAGTCTCTCATTGGTTCTCCCTATTCCTGTTCATCTTGCGCAGAAATTGCAAACTGTGCCAAACAGCAGGTTAAAGGCACTGACTCTCCAAGTGGGTAGAGTGTTAGTAAAGGGTCTGGAATTGTGAACCCGAGTAAAAGGGGACGAAAACTGAGATGCATTTGAAAACGTTTCCCGGTCACACGGTGCACCATACTGTGGGTTTCCCATGCATGTTTTAGCTGAAGGAAGAATCGCTTAAACCTGGAGAGTTGGGACCCATGGAATGGGTACCATGCAGTATGACTTCAAATGGTCTGCGTTTGCTCTTCGAACCTCACCAATGCTATCAGCCCGAAGTGTCCAACTTTATGTCTCACTCAGCTCTGGGTGTAGATGAGGTAAATCCAGGTTGCATCACAAGCCCTGAATGAATTATTTAAGAATTGCTCTCTATTTCACTGTCATTGTGTTTTGTTTTTGTAATTCATTTTGATAATAGTATTTATCGGATTTTCTCTGCTACCTTCATGCAGCTGTACACACGCTTGATTCTCTTATGGAGACATATAAATCCATGGGTTTGAAGATTCTTACTAGTCAGGTGTATTCCTAGGCGTTGAATATAGGGTGTTTAGCCCATTTCGTTGAGCAAGGTGTAGGTCTTGACTATTACATATTTGACGTATGGAATGGTATCTGTGCTAATTTCTATCTCTGGTTTTATGCAGCACCCCAACTCACCTTTCCCCTTAAGCAAACATAAGTTGGTTTTCTAAATTTGAGACCCTGTTCTGTTTTGTAATTCAGTTCATGTGTAGCCAAGATTACATTCGGTGTATTAGAGATAACTTATGATGTTTCATTTTCTGTGTGACTTATTTCTCTTAGAATCATCGTACCTGAATCCACTCATTATGCCACGACGGGCCAGATGACATAGATTTCATTGGTGAGTGATATTCCATTGTACGTACGTACCACAAGTTCTTTATCCATTTCTTTGCTTTCTGGGATATTTAACTTGTACCGTAGACGAGGTTCTTGTGAGGAGAGCCGTCTGAAATTTTGGGGTGGCTGTGTGTTTTTGATTTTAATTTCCCTAATCTATAGGACCATAAGTGGAAGTGCCGTAGGCTCCGTTGCTTTGTTTTTTAGGTGTTTCAGGAAACACCATAAACTTCTCCAGAGTGGCTGTTGGCAATTTACATCCCACCCATCAGCATAACAAGGCTCCCTGTTCTCCATGGCCTGTGCTGCATTTCTGGATTTTACACTTTTTTCACATGGCCCTTTTGACCGGGGGGCAGTGAGACTTCATTGTAGTGCAGATTTCTTTAACATGCTTGCTTGGTTGGCCAAAAAGTGCGTATGCGTTTTTTCCTGAATATATTCAGGAAAAAACGCATACGCCCTTTTTGGCCAAGTGCATCATTGTCGACGTCCTGCCTCTTTTCCTATGCTTTAAATGCAATTCCAGTCTACCCCCTGAAATCGTTTTCCTGCAATTCTGCCCCGCTTTCAAGTCCTCTTCGCAGCCTTCCTTCAATATATTTTTGGACGATAGCTGTCATTTATAACTCTGCAGGTTTGTGAATTACAGTGCCCCTGAGCTCCTTTCTTCAAATCGCTTTCTTGTGAGCTGGCCGCAAACCCGCAGGATTGCTTCAGGCCCTAATCTTGTTCCGGCACGGCATGCTGAGCCTTTGGTTAATTCGTCTTTCTGGTGGGAAATGTGCGTTAAATTTGCCCGTGCAGACACCTACAGCTAGTCTCTCATTGGTTCTCCCTATTCCTGTTCATCTTGCGCAGAAATTGCAAACTGTGCCAAACAGGAGGTTAAAGGCACTGACTCTCCAAGTCTGGAGAGTGTTAGAAAAGGGTCTGGAATTGTGAACCCGAGTAAAAGGGGACGAAAATTGAGATGCCTTTGAAAACGTTTCCTGGTCACACGGTGCACCATACTGTGGGCTTCCCATGCATGCTTTAGCTGAAGGAAGAATCGCTTAAACCTGGAGAGTTGGGACCCATGGAATGGGTACCATGCAGTATGACTTCAAATGGTCTGCATTTGCTCATCGAACCTCACCAGTGGTATCACCCCGAAGTGTCCAACCTTATGTCTCACTCAGCTCTGGGTGTAGATGAGGTAAATCCAGGTTGCATCAGAAGCCCTGAATGAATTATTTAAGAATTGTTCTCTATTTCACTGTCATTGTGTTTTGTTTTTGTAATTCATTTTGATAATAGGATTTATCGGATTTTCTCTGCTGCCTTCATGCAGCTGTACACATGCTTGATTCTCTTATGGAGACATATAAATCCATGGGTTTGAAGATTCTTACTAGTCAGGTGTATTCCTAGGCGTTGAATATAGGGTGTTTAGCCCATTTCGTTGAGCAAGGGGTAGGTCTTGACTATTACATATTTGACGTATGGAATGGTATCTGTGCTAATTTCTATCTCTGGTTTTATGCAGCACCCCAACTCACCTTTCCCCTTAAGCAAACATAAGTTGGTTTTCTAAATTTGAGACCCTGTTCTGTTTTGTAATTCAGTTCATGTGTAGCCAAGATTACATTCGGTGTGTTAGTGATATCTTATGATGTTTCATTTTCTGTGTGACTTATTTCACTTAGAATCATCGTACCTGAATCCACTCATTACACCACGACGGGCCAGATGACATAGCTTTCCTTGGTGACTGATATTCCATTGTACGTACGTACCACAACTTCTTTATCCATTTTTCGCTTTCTGGGATATTTAACTTGTACCGTAGAAGAGGTTCTTGTAAACAGAGCCATCTGAAACTTTGGCTTGGCTGTGTGTTTTTGATTTAAATTTCCCTAAGCTATAGGACCATAAGTGGAAGTGCCGTAGGCTCTGTTGCTTTGTTTTTTAGGTGTTTCAGGAAACACCATACACTTCTCCAGAGTGGCTGTTGGCAATTTACATCCCGCCCATCAGCATAACAAGGCTCCCTGTTCTCCATGGCCTGTGCTGCCTTTCTGGATTTTACACTTTTTTCAGATGGCCCTTTTGACCGGGGGGCAGTGAGACTTCATTGTAGTGCAGATTTCTTTAACATGCTTGCTTGGTTGGCCAAAAAGGGCGTATGCGTTTTTTCCTGAATATATTCAGGAAAAAACGCATACGCCCTTTTTGGCCAAGTGCATCATTGTCGACGTTCTGCCTCTTTTCCTATGCTTTAAATGCAATTCCAGTCTACCCCCTGAAATCGTTTTCCTGCAATTCTGCCCCGCTTTCAAGTCCTCTTCGCAGGCTTCCTTCAATATATTTTTGGACGATAGCTGTCATTTATAACTCTGCAGGTTTGTGAATTAGAGTGCCCCGGAGCTCCTTTCTTCAAATCGCTTTCTTGTGAGCTGGCCGCAAACTCGCAGGGTTGCTTCAGGCCCTAATCTGGTTCCGGCACGGCATGCTGAGCGTTTGGTTAATTCCTCTTCCTGGTGGGAAATGAGCGTTAAATTTGCCCGTGCAGACACCTACAGCTAGTCTCTCATTGGTTCTCCCTATTCCTGTTCATCTTGCGCAGAAATTGCAAACTGTGCCAAACAGCAGGTTAAAGGCACTGACTCTCCAAGTGGGTAGAGTGTTAGTAAAGGGTCTGGAATTGTGAACCCGAGTAAAAGGGGACGAAAACTGAGATGCATTTGAAAACGTTTCCCGGTCACACGGTGCACCATACTGTGGGTTTCCCATGCATGTTTTAGCTGAAGGAAGAATCGCTTAAACCTGGAGAGTTGGGACCCATGGAATGGGTACCATGCAGTATGACTTCAAATGGTCTGCGTTTGCTCTTCGAACCTCACCAATGCTATCAGCCCGAAGTGTCCAACTTTATGTCTCACTCAGCTCTGGGTGTAGATGAGGTAAATCCAGGTTGCATCACAAGCCCTGAATGAATTATTTAAGAATTGCTCTCTATTTCACTGTCATTGTGTTTTGTTTTTGTAATTCATTTTGATAATAGTATTTATCGGATTTTCTCTGCTACCTTCATGCAGCTGTACACACGCTTGATTCTCTTATGGAGACATATAAATCCATGGGTTTGAAGATTCTTACTAGTCAGGTGTATTCCTAGGCGTTGAATATAGGGTGTTTAGCCCATTTCGTTGAGCAAGGTGTAGGTCTTGACTATTACATATTTGACGTATGGAATGGTATCTGTGCTAATTTCTATCTCTGGTTTTATGCAGCACCCCAACTCACCTTTCCCCTTAAGCAAACATAAGTTGGTTTTCTAAATTTGAGACCCTGTTCTGTTTTGTAATTCAGTTCATGTGTAGCCAAGATTACATTCGGTGTATTAGAGATAACTTATGATGTTTCATTTTCTGTGTGACTTATTTCACTTAGAATCATCGTACCTGAATCCACTCATTACACCACGACGGGCCAGATGACATAGATTTCATTGGTGAGTGATATTCCATTGTACGTACGTACCACAAGTTCTTTATCCATTTCTTTGCTTTCTGGGATATTTAACTTGTACCGTAGACGAGGTTCTTGTGAGGAGAGCCATCTGAAACTTTGGCTTGGCTGTGTGTTTTTGATTTAAATTTCCCTAAGCTATAGGACCATAAGTGGAAGTGCCGTAGGCTCTGTTGCTTTGTTTTTTAGGTGTTTCAGGAAACACCATACACTTCTCCAGAGTGGCTGTTGGCAATTTACATCCCGCCCATCAGCATAACAAGGCTCCCTGTTCTCCATGGCCTGTGCTGCCTTTCTGGATTTTACACTTTTTTCAGATGGCCCTTTTGACCGGGGGGCAGTGAGACTTCATTGTAGTGCAGATTTCTTTAACATGCTTGCTTGGTTGGCCAAAAAGGGCGTATGCGTTTTTTCCTGAATATATTCAGGAAAAAACGCATACGCCCTTTTTGGCCAAGTGCATCATTGTCGACGTTCTGCCTCTTTTCCTATGCTTTAAATGCAATTCCAGTCTACCCCCTGAAATCGTTTTCCTGCAATTCTGCCCCGCTTTCAAGTCCTCTTCGCAGGCTTCCTTCAATATATTTTTGGATGATAGCTGTCATTTATAACTCTGCAGGTTTGTGAATTAGAGTGCCCCGGAGCTCCTTTCTTCAAATCGCTTTCTTGTGAGCTGGCCGCAAACTCGCAGGGTTGCTTCAGGCCCTAATCTGGTTCCGGCACGGCATGCTGAGCGTTTGGTTAATTCCTCTTCCTGGTGGGAAATGAGCGTTAAATTTGGCCGTGCAGACACCTACAGCTAGTCTCTCATTGGTTCTCCCTATTCCTGTTCATCTTGCGCAGAAATTGCAAACTGTGCCAAACAGCAGGTTAAAGGCACTGACTCTCCAAGTGGGTAGAGTGTTAGTAAAGGGTCTGGAATTGTGAACCCGAGTAAAAGGGGACGAAAACTGAGATGCATTTGAAAACGTTTCCCGGTCACACGGTGCACCATACTGTGGGTTTCCCATGCATGTTTTAGCTGAAGGAAGAATCGCTTAAACCTGGAGAGTTGGGACCCATGGAATGGGTACCATGCAGAATGACTTCAAATGGTCTGCGTTTGCTCTTCGAACCTCACCAATGCTATCAGCCCGAAGTGTCCAACTTTATGTCTCACTCAGCTCTGGGTGTAGATGAGGTAAATCCAGGTTGCATCACAAGCCCTGAATGAATTATTTAAGAATTGCTCTCTATTTCACTGTCATTGTGTTTTGTTTTTGTAATTCATTTTGATAATAGTATTTATCGGATTTTCTCTGCTACCTTCATGCAGCTGTACACACGCTTGATTCTCTTATGGAGACATATAAATCCATGGGTTTGAAGATTCTTACTAGTCAGGTGTATTCCTAGGCGTTGAATATAGGGTGTTTAGCCCATTTCGTTGAGCAAGGTGTAGGTCTTAACTATTACATATTTGACGTATGGAATGGTATCTGTGCTAATTTCTATCTCTGGTTTTATGCAGCACCCCAACTCACCTTTCCCCTTAAGCAAACATAAGTTGGTTTTCTAAATTTGAGACCCTGTTCTGTTTTGTAATTCAGTTCATGTGTAGCCAAGATTACATTCGGTGTATTAGAGATAACTTATGATGTTTCATTTTCTGTGTGACTTATTTCTCTTAGAATCATCGTACCTGAATCCACTCATTATGCCACGACGGGCCAGATGACATAGATTTCATTGGTGAGTGATATTCCATTGTACGTACGTACCACAACTTCTTTATCCATTTTTCGCTTTCTGGGATATTTAACTTGTACCGTAGACGAGGTTCTTGTAAACAGAGCCGTCTGAAACTTTGGGGTGGCTGTGTGTTTTTTATTTTAATTTCCCTAAGCTATAGGACCATAAGTGGAAGTGCCGTAGGCTCCGTTGCTTTGTTTTTTAGGTGTTTCAGGAAACACCATACACTTCTCCAGAGTGGCTGTTGGCAATTTACATCCCACCCATGAGCATAACAAGGCTCCCTGTTCTCCATGGCCTGTGCTGCCTTTCTGGATTTTACACTTTTTTCAGATGGCCCTTTTGACCGGGGGGCAGTGAGACTTCATTGTAGTGCAGATTTCTTTAACATGCTTGCTTGGTTGGCCAAAAAGGGCGTATGCGTATATTCCGGAAAAAACGCATACGCCCTTTTTGGCCAAGTGCATCATTGTCGACGTTCTGCCTCTTTTCCTATGCTTTAAATGCAATTCCAGTCTAACCCCTGAAATCGTTTTCCTGCAATTTTGCCCCGCTTTCAAGTCCTCTTCGCAGCCTTCCTTCAATATATTTTTGGACGATAGCTGTCATTTATAACTCTGCAGGTTTGTGAATTACAGTGCCCCTGAGCTCCTTTCTTCAAATCGCTTTCTTTTGAGCTGGCCGCAAACCCGCAGGATTGCTTCAGGCCCTAATCTGGTTCCGGCACGGCATGCTGAGCGTTTGGTTAATTCCTCTTCCTGGTTGGAAATGAGCGTTAAATTTGCCCGTGCAGAAACCTACAGCTAGTCTCTCATTGGTTCTTCCTATTCCTATTCCTCTTGCGCAGAAATTGCAAACTGTGCCAAACAGCAGGTTAAAGGCACTGACTCTCCAAGTGGGGAGAGTGTTTGTAAAGGGTCTGGAATTCTGAACCCGAGTAAACGGGGACAAAAACTGAGATGCATTTGAAAATGTTTCCCGGTCACACGGTGCACCATACTGTGGGCTTCCCATGCATGCTTTACCTGAAGGAAGAATCGCTTAAACCTGGAGAGTTGGGACCCATGGAATGGGTACCATGTAGTATGACTTCAAATGGTCTGCATTTGCTCATCGAACCTCACCAATGCTATCAGCCCGAAGTGTCCAACCTTAGGTCTCACTCAGCTCTGGGTTTAGATGAGGTAAATCCAGGTTGCATCACAAGCCCTGAATGAATTATTTAAGAATTGCTCTCTATTTCACTGTCATTGTGTTTTGTTTTTGTAATTCATTTTGATAATAGGATTTATTGGATTTTCTCTGCTGCCTTCATGCAGCTGTACACATGCTTGATTCTCTTATGGAGACATATAAATCCATGGGTTTGAAGATTCTTACTAGTCAGGTGTATTCCTAGGCGTTGAATATAGGGTGTTTAGCCCATTTCGTTGAGCAAGGGGTAGGTCTTGACTATTACATATTTGACGTATGGAATGGTATCTGTGCTAATTTCTATCTCTGGTTTTATGCAGCACCCCAACTCACCTTTCCCCTTAAGCAAACATAAGTTGGTTTTCTAAATTTGAGACCCTGTTCTGTTTTGTAATTCAGTTCATGTGTAGCCAAGATTACATTCGGTGTATTAGTGATATCTTATGATGTTTCATTTTCTGTGTGACTTATTTCACTTAGAATCATCGTACCTGAATCCACTCATTATGCCACGACGGGCCAGATGACATAGACTTCATTGGTGAGTGATATTCCATTGTACGTACGTACCACAACTTCTTTATCCATTTTTCGCTTTCTGGGATATTTAACTTGTACCGTAGACGAGGTTCTTGTAAACAGAGCCGTCTGAAACTTTGGCGTGGCTGTGTGTTTTTGATTTTAATTTCCCTAAGCTATAGGACCATAAGTGGAAGTGCCGTAGGCTCCGTTGCTTTGTTTTTTAGGTGTTTCAGGAAACACCATACACTTCTCCAGAGTGGCTGTTGGCAATTTACATCCCACCCATGAGCATAACAAGGCTCCCTGTTCTCCATGGCCTGTGCTGCATTTCTGGATTTTACACTTTTTTCAGATGGCCCTTTTGACCGGGGGGCAGTGAGACTTCATTGTAGTGCAGATTTCTTTAACATGCTTGCTTGGTTGGCCAAAAAGAGCGTATGCGTTTTTTCCTGAATATATTCAGGAAAAAACGCATACGCTCTTTTTGGCCAAGTGCATCATTGTCGACGTTCTGCCTCTTTTCCTATGCTTTAAATGCAATTCCAGTCTACCCCATGAAATCGTTTTCCTGAAATTCTGCCCCGCTTTCAAGTCCTCTTCGCAGCCTTCCTTCAATATATTTTTGGACGATAGCTGTCATTTACAACACTGCAGGTTTTGAATTACAGTGCCCCGGAGCTCCTTTCTTCAAATCGCTTTCTTGTGAGCTGGCCGCAAACCCTCAGGATTGCTTCAGGCCCTAATCTGGTTCCGGCACAGCATGCTGAGCCTTCGGTTAATTCCTCTTCCTGGTGGGAAATGAGCGTTAAATTTGCCCGTGCAGACACCTACAGCTAGTCTCTCATTGGTTCTCCCTATTCCTGTTCATCTTGCGCAGAAATTGCAAACTGTGCCAAACAGGAGGTTAAAGGCACTGACTCTCCAAGTGGGGAGAGTGTTAGTAAAGGGTCTGGAATTGTGAACCCGAGTAAAAGGGGACGAAAACTGAGATGCATTTGAAAACGTTTCCCGGTCACACGGTGCACCATACTGTGGGTTTCCCATGCATGTTTTAGCTGAAGGAAGAATCGCTTAAACCTGGAGAGTTGGGACCCATGGAATGGGTACCATGCAGTATGACTTCAAATGGTCTGCATTTGCTCATCGAACCTCACCAATGCTATCAGCCCGAAGTGTCCAACTTTATGTCTCACTCAGCTCTGGGTGTAGATGAGGTAAATCCAGGTTGCATCACAAGCCCTGAATGAATTATTTAAGAATTGCTCTCTATTTCACTGTCATTGTGTTTTGTTTTTGTAATTCATTTTGATAATAGGATTTATCGGATTTTCTCTGCTGCATTCATGCAGCTGTACACACGCTTGATTCTCTTATGGAGACATATAAATCCATGGGTTTGAAGATTCTTACTAGTCAGGTGTATTCCTAGGCGTTGAATATAGGGTGTTTAGCCCATTTCGTTGAGCAAGGGGTAGGTCTTGACTATTACATATTTGACGTATGGAATGGTATCTGTGCTAATTTCTATCTCTGGTTTTATGCAGCACCCCAACTCACCTTTCCCCTTAAGCAAACATAAGTTGGTTTTCTAAATTTGAGACCCTGTTCTGTTTTGTAATTCAGTTCATGTGTAGCCAAGATTACATTCGGTGTGTTAGTGATATCTTATGATGTTTCATTTTCTGTGTGACTTATTTCACTTAGAATCATCGTACCTGAATCCACTCATTACACCACGACGGGCCAGATGACATAGCTTTCCTTGGTGACTGATATTCCATTGTACGTACATACCACAACTTCTTTATCCATTTTTCGCTTTCTGGGATATTTAACTTGTACCGTAGAAGAGGTTCTTGTAAACAGAGCCATCTGAAACTTTGGCTTGGCTGTGTGTTTTTGATTTAAATTTCCCTAAGCTATAGGACCATAAGTGGAAGTGCCGTAGGCTCTGTTGCTTTGTTTTTTAGGTGTTTCAGGAAACACCATACACTTCTCCAGAGTGGCTGTTGGCAATTTACATCCCGCCCATCAGCATAACAAGGCTCCCTGTTCTCCATGGCCTGTGCTGCCTTTCTGGATTTTACACTTTTTTCAGATGGCCCTTTTGACCGGGGGGCAGTGAGACTTCATTGTAGTGCAGATTTCTTTAACATGCTTGCTTGGTTGGCCAAAAAGGGCGTATGCGTTTTTTCCTGAATATATTCAGGAAAAAACGCATACGCCCTTTTTGGCCAAGTGCATCATTGTCGACGTTCTGCCTCTTTTCCTATGCTTTAAATGCAATTCCAGTCTACCCCCTGAAATCGTTTTCCTGCAATTCTGCCCCGCTTTCAAGTCCTCTTCGCAGGCTTCCTTCAATATATTTTTGGACGATAGCTGTCATTTATAACTCTGCAGGTTTGTGAATTAGAGTGCCCCGGAGCTCCTTTCTTCAAATCGCTTTCTTGTGAGCTGGCCGCAAACTCGCAGGGTTGCTTCAGGCCCTAATCTGGTTCCGGCACGGCATGCTGAGCGTTTGGTTAATTCCTCTTCCTGGTGGGAAATGAGCGTTAAATTTGCCCGTGCAGACACCTACAGCTAGTCTCTCATTGGTTCTCCCTATTCCTGTTCATCTTGCGCAGAAATTGCAAACTGTGCCAAACAGCAGGTTAAAGGCACTGACTCTCCAAGTGGGTAGAGTGTTAGTAAAGGGTCTGGAATTGTGAACCCGAGTAAAAGGGGACGAAAACTGAGATGCATTTGAAAACGTTTCCCGGTCACACGGTGCACCATACTGTGGGTTTCCCATGCATGTTTTAGCTGAAGGAAGAATCGCTTAAACCTGGAGAGTTGGGACCCATGGAATGGGTACCATGCAGTATGACTTCAAATGGTCTGCATTTGCTCTTCGAACCTCACCAATGCTATCAGCCCAAAGTGTCCAAGTTTATGTCTCACTCAGCTCTGGGTGTAGATGAGGTAAATCCAGGTTGCATCACAAGCCCTGAATGAATTATTTAAGAATTGCTCTCTATTTCACTGTCATTGTGTTTTGTTTTTGTAATTCATTTTGATAATAGTATTTATCGGATTTTCTCTGCTACCTTCATGCAGCTGTACACACGCTTGATTCTCTTATGGAGACATATAAATCCATGGGTTTGAAGATTCTTACTAGTCAGGTGTATTCCTAGGCGTTGAATATAGGGTGTTTAGCCCATTTCGTTGAGCAAGGTGTAGGTCTTGACTATTACATATTTGACGTATGGAATGGTATCTGTGCTAATTTCTATCTCTGGTTTTATGCAGCACCCCAACTCACCTTTCCCCTTAAGCAAACATAAGTTGGTTTTCTAAATTTGAGACCCTGTTCTGTTTTGTAATTCAGTTCATGTGTAGCCAAGATTACATTCGGTGTATTAGAGATAACTTATGATGTTTCATTTTCTGTGTGACTTATTTCTCTTAGAATCATCGTACCTGAATCCACTCATTATGCCACGACGGGCCAGATGACATAGATTTCATTGGTGAGTGATATTCCATTGTACGTACGTACCACAACTTCTTTATCCATTTTTCGCTTTCTGGGATATTTAACTTGTACCGTAGACGAGGTTCTTGTAAACAGAGCCGTCTGAAACTTTGGGGTGGCTGTGTGTTTTTTATTTTAATTTCCCTAAGCTATAGGACCATAAGTGGAAGTGCCGTAGGCTCCGTTGCTTTGTTTTTTAGGTGTTTCAGGAAACACCATACACTTCTCCAGAGTGGCTGTTGGCAATTTATATCCCACCCATGAGCATAACAAGGCTCCCTGTTCTCCATGGCCTGTGCTGCCTTTCTGGATTTTACACTTTTTTCAGATGGCCCTTTTGACCGGGGGGCAGTGAGACTTCATTGTAGTGCAGATTTCTTTAACATGCTTGCTTGGTTGGCCAAAAAGGGCGTATGCGTATATTCCGGAAAAAACGCATACGCCCTTTTTGGCCAAGTGCATCATTGTCGACGTTCTGCCTCTTTTCCTATGCTTTAAATGCAATTCCAGTCTAACCCCTGAAATCGTTTTCCTGCAATTTTGCCCCGCTTTCAAGTCCTCTTCGCAGCCTTCCTTCAATATATTTTTGGACGATAGCTGTCATTTATAACTCTGCAGGTTTGTGAATTACAGTGCCCCTGAGCTCCTTTCTTCAAATCGCTTTCTTTTGAGCTGGCCGCAAACCCCCAGGGTTGCTTCAGGCCCTAATCTGGTTCCGGCACGGCATGCTGAGCGTTTGGTTTATTCCTCTTCCTGGTTGGAAATGAGCGTTAAATTTGCCCGTGCAGAAACCTACAGCTAGTCTCTCATTGGTTCTTCCTATTCCTATTCCTCTTGCGCAGAAATTGCAAACTGTGCCAAACAGCAGGTTAAAGGCACTGACTCTCCAAGTGGGGAGAGTGTTTGTAAAGGGTCTGGAATTCTGAACCCGAGTAAACGGGGACAAAACTGAGATGCATTTGAAAATGTTTCCCGGTCACACGGTGCACCATACTGTGGGCTTCCCATGCATGTTTTAGCTGAAGGAAGAATCGCTTAAACCTGGAGAGTTGGGACCCATGGAATGGGTACCATGCAGTATGACTTCAAATGGTCTGCATTTGCTCATCGAACTTCACCAATGCTATCAGCCCGAAGTGTCCAACTTTATGTCTCACTCAGCTCTGGGTGTAGATGAGGTAAATCCAGGTTGCATCACAAGCCCTGAATGAATTATTTAAGAATTGCTCTCTATTTCACTGTCATTGTGTTTTGTTTTTGTAATTCATTTTGATAATAGGATTTACCGGATTTTCTCTGCTGCATTCATGCAGCTGTACACACGCTTGATTCTCTTATGGAGACATATAAATCCATGGGTTTGAAGCTTCTTACTAGTCAGGTGTATTCCTAGGCGTTGAATATAGGGTGTTTAGCCCATTTCGTTGAGCAAGGGGTAGGTCTTGACTATTACAATATTTTTTTTTTTTTTTTTGCTGTACGCGGGCCTCTCAGTGTTGTAGCCTCTCCCGTTGCGGAGCACAGGCTCCGGACGCGCAGGCTCAACAGCCATGACTGACGGGACCAGTAGCTCCACGGCATGTGGGATCCTCTCGGACAGGGGCACGAACCCGCGTCCCCTGCATCGGCAGGCGGTCTCTCAACCAGTGCGCCACCAGGGAAGCCCCCTTGACTATTACATATATGACGTATGGAATAGTATCTGTGCTAATTTCTATCTCTGGTTTTATGCAGCACCCCAACTCACCTTTCCCCTTAAGCAAACATAAGTTGGTTTTCTAAATTTGAGACCCTGTTCTGTTTTGTAATTCAGTTCATGTGTAGCCAAGATAACATTCGGTGTATTAGTGATATCTTATGAT
Source organism: Delphinapterus leucas (assembly GCF_059928025.1). NCBI lineage: Eukaryota > Metazoa > Chordata > Mammalia > Artiodactyla > Monodontidae > Delphinapterus > Delphinapterus leucas. The sequence goes on from NW_028322234.1 coordinate 20,434,085, forward strand.
GTTTCATTTTCTGTGTGACTTATTTCTCTTAGAATCATCGTACCTGAATCCACTCATTATGCCACGACGGGCCAGATGACATAGATTTCATTGGTGAGTGATATTCCATTGTACGTACGTACCACAAATTCTTTATCCATTTTTCGCTTTCTGGGATATTTAACTTGTACCGTAGAAGAGGTTCTTGTAAACAGAGCCGTCTGAAACTTTGGGGTGGCTGTGTGTTTTTTATTTTAATTTCCCTAAGCTATAGGACCATAAGTGGAAGTGCCGTAGGCTCTGTTGCTTTGTTTTTTAGGTGTTTCAGGAAACACCATACACTTCTGCAGAGTGGCTGTTGGCAATTTACATCCCACCCATCAGCATAACAAGGCTCCCTGTTCTCCATGGCCTGTGCTGCATTTCTGGATGTTACACTTTTTTCAGATGGCTGTTTTGACCGGGGGGCATGAGACTTCATTGTAGTGCAGATTTCTTTAACATGCTTGCTTGGTTGGCCAAAAAGGGCGTATGCGTTTTTTCCTGAATATATTCAGGAAAAAACGCATACGCCCTTTTTGGCCAAGTGCATCATTGTCGACGTTCTGCCTCTTTTCCTATGCTTTAAATGCAATTCCAGTCTACCCCCTGAAATAGTTTTCCTGAAATTCTGCCCCGATTTCAAGTCCTCTTCGCAGCCTTCCTTCAATATATTTTTGGACGATAGCTGTCATTTATAACTCTGCAGGTTTGTGAATTACAGTGCCCCTGAGCTCCTTTCTTCAAATCGCTTTCTTGTGAGCTGGCCGCAAACCCGCAGGATTGCTTCAGGCCCAAATCTTGTTCCGGCACGTCATGTTGAGCCTTTGGTTAATTCGTCTTTCTGGTGGGAAATGTGCGTTAAATTTGCCCGTGCAGACACCTACAGCTAGTCTCTCATTGGTTCTCCCTATTCCTGTTCATCTTGCGCAGAAATTGCAAAGTGTGCGAAACAGGAGGTTAAAGGCACTGACTCTCCAAGCGGGGAGAGTGTTAGTAAAGGGTCTGGAATTGTGAACCCGAGTAAAAGAGGACAAAAACTGAGATGCATTTGAAAACGTTTCCCGGTCACATGGTGCACCATACTGTGGGTTTCCCATGCATGGTTTAGCTGAAGGAAGAATCGCTTAAACCTGGAGAGTTGGGACCCATGGAATGTGTACCATGTATTATGACTTCAAAAGGTCTGCATTTGCTCATCGAACCTCACCAATGCTATCAGCCCGAAGGGTCCAACCTTATGTCTCACTCAGCTCTGGGTTTAGATGAGGTAAATCCAGGTTGCATCACAAGCCCTGAATGAATAATTTAAGAATTGCTCTCTATTTCACTGTCATTGTGTTTTGTTTTTGTAATTCATTTTGATAATAGGATTTATCGGATTTTCTCTGCTGCCTTCATGCAGCTGTACACACGCTTGATTCTCTTATGGAGACATGTAAATCCATGGGTTTGAAGAGTCTTAGTAGTCAGGTGTATTCCTAGGCTTTGAATATAGGGTGTTTAGCCCATTTCGTTGAGCAAGGGGTAGGTCTTGACTATTACATATTTGACGTATGGAATGGTATCTGTGCTAATTTCTATCTCTCGTTTTATGCAGCACCCCAACTCACCTTTCCCCTTAAGCAAACATTAGTTGGTTTTCTAAATTTGAGACCCTGTTCTGTTTTGTAATTCAGTTCATGTGTAGCCAAGATTACATTCGGTGTATTAGTGATATCTTATGATGTTTCATTTTCTGTGTGACTTATTTCACTTAGAATCATCGTACCTGAATCCACTCATTATGCCGCGACGGGCCTGATGACATAGATTTCATTGCTGTGTGATATTCCACTGTACGTACGTACTACAACTTCTTTATCCATTTTTCACATTCTGGGATATTTAACTTGTACCGTAGACGAGGTTCCTGTAAACAGAGCCGCCAGAGACTTTTGGGTGGCTGTGTGTTTTTGATTTTAATTTTCCTAAGCTATAGGACCATAAGGGGAAGTGCCGTAGGCTCCGTTGCTTTGTTTTTTAGATGTTCCGGGAAACACCATACACTTCTCCAGAGTGGCTGTTGGCAATTTACATCCCGCCCATCAGCATAACAAGGCTCGCTGTTCTCCATGGCCTTGCTGCCTTTCTGGATTTTACACTTTTTTCAGATGGCCCTTTTGACCTGGGGGCAGTGAGACTTCATTGTAGTGCAGATTTCTTTAACATGCTTGCTTGGTTGGCCAAAAAGGGCGTATGCGTTTTTTCCTGAATATATTCAGGAAAAAACGCATACGCCCTTTTGGCCAAGAGCATCATTGTCGACGTTCTGCCTCTTTTCCTATGCTTTAAATGCAATTCCCGTCTACCCCCTGAAATCGTTTTCCTGCAAATCTGTCCCGATTACAAGTCGTCTTCGCAGCCTTCCTTCAATATATTTTTGGACGATAGCTGTCATTTATAACTCTGCAGGTTTGTGAGTTAAAGTGCCCCTGAGCTCCTTTCTTCAACTCGCTATCTTGTGAGCTGGCGGCAAACCCACAGGATTGCTTCAGGCCCTAATCTGGTTCCGGCACGGCATGCTGAGCCTTTGGTTAATTCCTCTCCTGGTGGGAAATGAGCGTTAAATTTGCCCGTGCAGACACCTAGAGCTAGTCTCTCATTGGTTCTCCCTATTCCTTTTCATCTTGCGCAGAAATTGCAAACTGTGCCCAACAGGAGGTTAAAGGCACTGACTCTCCAAGTGGGGAGAGTGTTCGTAAAGGGTCTGGAATGGTGAACCCGAGTAAAAGAGGACGAAAACTGAGATGCATTTGAAAACGTTTGTCGGTCACACGGTGCACCATACTGTGGGTTTCCCATGCATGATTTAGCTGAAGGAAGAATCCCTTAAATCTGGAGAGGTGGGAACCATGGAATGGGTACCATGCAGTATGACTTCAAAGGGTCTGC